>NW_016899754.1:0-634 GCF_001698545.2 Rhinopithecus bieti | reverse complement strand
TAAGACCTCTGGGCCAGCAGAACATAGTGTCGCAGGAAAAGGAAGCAAATATGTAGCTAGTGGATCACTAGGGGTGATGGTGAGTGGTACCACTTCCACCCCTTGATTCTTGGACCCCTGACTCCTGACTATGGGAGAAACAGTACCATATATTGGATGCTGATTCAGAGCATACACGGCCTTTTGGAGAACTTTGCTCCAGCCCTGCAAAATGTTGTCACCTAGTTGGCATTGTAATTGTGACTCAAAAGGCCATTCCACCGTTCTATCAATCCAGCTACTTCAGGATGGTGGAAACATGGTAAGACCAGTGAGTTCCATGAGCATGAGCCCACTGCCACACTTCTGTAGCTGTAAAGTGAGTGCCTTGGTCAGAGGCAGTGCTGTGTGGAATACTGTGACGGTGGATGCATGAGCCCACTGCCACACTTCTTTAGCTATAAGGTGAGTGCCTTGGTCAGAGACAGTACTTTGTGGAAGACCGTGAGTCCACAGATGGTAGTCTTGGCAGAAGCACTGCTTGCAGGATAGGCAAACCCATATCAAGAGTAAATGTCTATTCCAGTGAGGACAAACCTCTGCCCTTTCCATGATGCAACAACCCATATCAAGAGTAAATGTCTATTCCAGTGAA
>NW_016899753.1:0-1328 GCF_001698545.2 Rhinopithecus bieti | reverse complement strand
TGAAATCATTTCAGAAAAGTTGCTAAAATGGTGTGAAAGTTTCTGCATACCCTTCACATACTAATAAACTTTTGAAATTAAGTTCAATGGGTCTTTTAGTTGTTAAATGAAGACCAGATTAATTTGAGATATAAGCAATATGTAAAACTAAAATTTGAGGCGAGTCTTCATATAACTAACCTGTTGTAAAATCTTTTAGAATGGCTCAAATTGTGATACTTCTGAATTCACATCAACTTTATAAACTTGTCCTATGGAAGAATTTTAACAAATGTTATATTGAAGAAGTCGTTCCTATAATGTGGAAGTATGTCTTACTCTCAACATCATGGTGTCGGGCTAGACACAGTGACTCATGCCTGTAATCCCAGCACTTTTGGAAGGCTGAGGCGGGTGGATAACTTGAAGCTAGGAGTTTGAGACCAGGTTGGGCAACATGGTGAAACCCCATCTCTATGAAAATGCAAAATTAGCAGTGCGTGGTGGTGCATTCCTGTGATCCCAGCTACTCAGGAGGCCGAGGCATGAGAATCACTTGAACCCAGGAGGCAGAGATTGCTGTGAGCGGAGGTCATGCCACTGCACTCCAGCTTGGGCAACAGAGTGAGACTCTGTCTCAAAATTTTTTTTTTTAGTTTATCTAAAAAAAAGTAAAGGTCATAGTGTAAAAGATCATGGTATATAAATCAACTCCTTTCATTAGCGTTCCTATAAAGCCTTCATGTTTTATATTTCATTATGTGTAACCCTTCCACTTATAAAACTATGTGATGTCCCTTAAAGATTCATTTGACTTTGTGTTGATGTCAGTTTTAATGTGTAGTTTTAGGAGTATATATTTTAGGGATGGCTCTAGAATCAGATTTATGGGCAAACTAATAAGGTTTAAAAGAAAGCATAAGATATTACCTAGTAAATCAGAACTTATATTCTTCACTTAATAGCTACTGTATGGTTTTGTAAAGTTGGAGAGAATAGTAAATCTGACCATAAAATTGACCAATTTATATTTATCATAAGCTCTTTTATGTCCTACACTCTTAACTTAAATCCTTCTTATCCTACTTGTCCATACATTTGCAGCTGATATTCACCTGAAGGCCATGCAATACTCTAATACCTAAAAGTATCTGTTAAATAATAGAGGATTCAATTATTTAATGTTTGTAAAGCACTTAGAACAGTGCCTTCCTATGATAACTACTATTATCATAGAATAATTTGTCCAATTTAGTTTTGTTGTGAAACTTTATTTATTTATTATAGTTTTGTTGTGAAACTTTATTAAATTTTGTTCTTCACAAGTTGATATCTTTCTAATGAATTTT
>NW_016899752.1:0-2453 GCF_001698545.2 Rhinopithecus bieti | reverse complement strand
AGATGGAGTTTCACTCGTGTTGCCCAGGCTGGAGTGCAATGGTGTGATTTCGGCTCACCGCAACCTCCACCTCCCAGGTTCAAGTGATTCTGCTGCCTCAGCCTACCGAGTAACTGGGTTAAAAGCGTGCACCAGCACGCCTGGCTAATTGTTTCTTGTATTACTCAACATACATGGTAGGTTTTAAAAGTTATTTCCTACCTCTTTCTACTGAAAAGGCTTGGAAGCAAGATTCAATTCAATTGCAAAGAATGGTTCTAGTTCCCAAATTGTGGTTTCTAAATATCAGTTTCCACTAAAAGGAACCAAGTCTCCTTGGATAAATGTAGGTCTGGAACAGGAAAGCAATGAAGTTACCAAAGACTATAAAGAATACATGAAAAGAATGCAAAAGCCAATTTGAAGTGCTCTTAGTGGCAAAGAGGATAATTTGAGCATCAATAATAGCAATAGATTATAACATTGAATATATTTAAATTCATGAATTCAAAGAACACTAAATGACAACTAATCGGTCATCTTGGAGGGTGCTTGGAAACCTCATTTTAAAACTAAAATAAAAGAATGAATCAATCATTATTCAGTGTTCCTATACAAACTATACCTCAGGGTAGCCAAATAAATTTCTCCTTAAAGAAGTATGCCAGCTAATACATGAAGAAAGAATGGTGGAATTAGTATTTCACTGTTTTGTAATGTAATGAAAGAATGGATTTAAGGAATGATCATCAATGACTACTATAAATAATACACATAAATAAATACAAATAAAGAGGCAGCCAGTCATTCCACTGGAACAGAAGAACACAGCATATAGGAAGTAGCCATAAAATAAAACAAAACAAAATTGGATCTGAATTTTATCAAGCCTCTAGGTCTTATTAAGTGTTGCCAAGACATTCGGGGATAGAGTGACATGATAAATACATTTCTGGGAATGCGATAATCAGCAGAATCCGGAGGGTGGGAAACTAGAGAGAGAAAGTGATTTTTTTTTTTCAGACAGTGCCTTACTCTGTTATCCAGGCTCCCAGGCTCAAGCAATCATCTGGCCTCAGCCTCCTGAGTGGCTGAGACTACAGGCATGTGCCACCATGCCCGGCTAATTGTTTATTGTATTTTCATAGAGACAGGGTCTCACTATGTTACTCCTGGCCTCAAGTAGTCCTCCTGCCTCAGCCTCCCAAAGAGCTGGGATTACAGGTGGTGTGAGCCACCACACCCAGCTATGATACGATTTTAAAACAAATAGAGCACAAGGAGAGAAAGTGAGGACCTTGCATATTTTCAAAATATTTCATAATAAAAGATTTTGAAAATAAAAAACAAAACTTTGGTGCTCTCAAATAAAGACAAAAAATGTTAACATACAAGGTGGATTCAGATTTTGTGATCCTGACGTTGTACAATTAGGGTTTTCTTTTAAAGAAAAGAATACAAAATTAAGAATTCAATGTTAGGTACAAAGTCTAAGATGGTGCTCAGGCAAGTGAGGGCGACTGAAGGTCAAGTTTTGTTAGTTTCATGGTAAATCCACCTCCGTGATCACAGCTTTGCAGCTCCTGACCCTCTGGTACCTGCATACCACTCTAGCTTTAACTCTGCTGGGCACCCGTAAGTCTACTCTCTGAACATCCCCACACTGGCTTCTTCCCGTTCTTCCAATGTATCTTAGTCTCTTCCAGCCCTTGTCTCACACTGTTCTGCCCAGAAACTTCTCTTCACTCCCACAATTCTTGGAATTGTTCTTTTCCTCCCTGTTTCAGGTATATTCGTTGCTGTTTCCTCTGTTTCTTGGAGAAATGGATGTGAGAATGAAAAGTGGCACTACTCCTCATTAATTTTCCTTCTATAAAATAATTGTCTCTCAATTTGCATATATTTATTTTAACAAAGTAATTTATGCACATAGATTCATCGGATTGAAAAAATAAGAGTTTCTTAAAGGTGGAAAACCAGGAATACATTGGTAAATTCATGAAGCTAGAAAGTAGCTAATCAAAACTCTTATGACAACTTCTGGGGTTCATTAAGAATAGCCATAATTCTTTGTAACCAATCCCCTCAAGAGGTGGAATCTATTTCCTTACTCCTTGGCCCTGTTCTGGCCTTGAGACTTGCTTTGATCCATAGAAGGTGACAGGTGACTCTGCACACATTCCGAGAGTAGGCCTCCTACAATGCTGCTACCTATGAACAAGTCCAAGTTAGCCTCATGGAAAACGAAAACATGTGAAGAGGGGTCCCTGCCTTCCCTGACATCCCAGTCCACCCCAGTGAAGCCCACAGAGGTGAGGAAACCCAGCTGATACCATGTGGTTCTGAGACCAGCTTATCAGCTGCTTCCTGCCCAAATTGCCAACCCACAAAATCACGAGCAAATAAATGGTTGCTGTTATAACCAGTTGGTTTGTTACACAAAACAGCTAATCGATATACCTTCTTAATCTCAA
>NW_016899751.1:0-1359 GCF_001698545.2 Rhinopithecus bieti | reverse complement strand
CCTCCCTCCCTGTTCACCACACATCACCTCACACTCTGTTTCCTTTTCTAGCCTAAGAATCTTCTCCATGGCGTTGATGGCTGCCACGCAGAGCTGTGCTTCCTGGACCAGGTTCCTTCTTGGCAGTTGGACCCGGCCCAGATGCACAGGGTCACTTGGTTCATCTCCTGGAGCCCCTGCTTCAGCTGGGGCTGTGCCGAGCAAGTGCGTTCGTTCCTTCAGGAGAACACACACGTGAGACTGCGCATCTTCGCTGCCCGCATCTATGATTACGACCCCTTGTATCAGGAGGCACTGCGAACGCTGCGGGATGCTGGGGCCCAAGTCTTCATCATGACCTACGAGGGTAAGAGTGGAAGGTTTGGGTGGGGTAGGGTGGGTGGGGCAGGAGAGGTCTCTGGGAAGAAAAGGAGAAAGGCCTTGGTCTGCTGCCTGCAGAGACGATGGCTGCACTCTGGGACCCGACTCTGGGGTCTATGGGAAGAGAGAGGCCAGGCCAGGAGGTGTGGCCCCAGGGAGGGAAGGGAGGGTGGCTGGAAGTGGAAGCAGAACTTGGGGTTTCCCGAAAGAATGAGAACTGGGCTGGCCCAGATTCCAGTGGGAAGGAAGTGCCTGATGAAGGAGCTCAGTCCCTAGGGGAGGAAGAGGGAAAGGAGGGACTGAAACCAGGATGTGGGAAGTCTGTCCTGAGAGTCACGGGCTCTTGGTGCCGACTGGTCCCCACAGCCAGAGCATGACTTATCTCCCCTGTCCCTTTTCAGAATTTGAGCACTGCTGGGACACCTTTGTGGACCGCCAGGGATGTCCCTTCCAGCCCTGGGATGGACTAGATGAGCACAGCCAAGCCCTGAGTGGGAGGCTTCGGGCCATTCTCCAGGTGACGGCTTCCTCCCCTGCCTGGTGCCCCTTCGGCCTCCCCTCTTCCCCTCTCCCCTGGGCCTTGCCTTCCCCTCTGCTCAGAGCCTCCTCTGGGTTCCCTGCTCCCCCCAGGGCGCCCAGCTTCATCCCTCCCTTTCCTTCTCGCAGCCTCCCTCTCTCTCCCACCTCCTACATCCCTCCCTCCTCTCCTGTCATTGTCACTGTCCCCAGGCCTCCTCCCTGTGCCCTCTTTCCACTATCTCACCTCCTGCTCCATTCAACCCCACTGCTCTTCCAGAATCAGGGAACCTGAAGGATGGGCCTCAGTCTCTAAGGAAGGCAGAGACCTGGGTTGAGCCGTAGAATAGAAGATCCTCTTCCAAGAAATGCAAACAGGCTGTTCACCACCATCTCCAGCCGCTCACAGACACCAGCAAAGCAAGGCGCTCCTGACAAATAGATTTTTTAAAATCAGAGTGAATTAATTTTAATTGAAAATTT
>NW_016899750.1:0-1066 GCF_001698545.2 Rhinopithecus bieti | reverse complement strand
TCCAATTAGGTTCCTTTCCAAAATATATTTTCAAATTAATAAAATGTGATAATATTGGTTTATGTTGAAAGCTTTTAGACATAATTTCATATCCATTTAAAATTAATTTCTGACTAAAAAATACAGTAAACAAGAAATAAAAGGATACACACACATAATAATGGAAAATAAGGATATACATTTTACTATATCTTTGTATCTACTTTAAGCTACATGCCTACATTATTCTTAATAAAGAATTATTAAAATTATTTCAGAGAGAAGAGGACCCTTCTACACTGTTGTTAGGAATGTAGATTGGTGCAGACATTAAGAATAACATAGAGGTTTCCAAAGAAATTAAAATAGAACTATCAGATGACCTAACAATCCTGCGTCTGGGCACATACCCAAGGAAATGAAATCACCATCTCATAAAGATATATGCACTCCCATGTTCATTTAGACATTATTTACAATAGCCAAAATATCAAAACAAACTAAGTGTCTATTGACAGATGAATGGACAATGAAACTGTGATGTGAAATAATATAATAGTGGAATAATATTTAACCTTTAAAATGAAAGAAATTGTGCCATTTGCCATAACATAGATGAAGGTGAAGGCCATGAAACTAGGTAAAATAAGCCAGACATAGAAAAAATTGCATAATCTCACTTATATATCAAGTGTATTAAAAAAGTTAAATATACAGAGATAGACAATAAAATAGTGGTTACCAGGGGTTGGGGAAAGAGGAGGAAATGGGAAGATGTGGGTCAGAGCATACAAAGTAGAGTAGCAGCTATGTAGGATGAAGAAATCTAGAGATCTGTTATACAATATGAGAACTACAGGTCATAAAATTCTTCTGTATTTGGGATTCCTGCTAAATGAGTGGATTTTAACTGCTCTTAAAAAAAGATACATATATATCAACTTGCTTCACTATAGTAACCATTTCATTATCTGTATGTATCCCATAACATCATGTACTTTTTTTTTTTAATTACTATACTTTAACTTCTGGGGTACATGTGCAGAATGTGCAGGTTTGTTGCATAGGTATACATGTGCCATGTTGG
>NW_016899749.1:0-1223 GCF_001698545.2 Rhinopithecus bieti | reverse complement strand
GGGGCATAGCTTTCCCCACCTAGATTTTAAAGGTTGTCTCAGACAGAGAATTATCACAGTGGCAGAGCCACGTCAGTGACTCCGCACTAGGGCTATACTTAGTGAAGCCATGGGAGTGAAGCCACCTCCAAGACCTCAGAATTGTAGAGCTACCAGTGTGTAACTCTAACCCAAGAAAGTTGCAGGGACAGTATTTCAAACTTTGAGAGCTACTGCATGGGCTGACTTCAGCAAAACCTAGGGGTGGGGTTGCCTCAGTCTTTGGGGCCTAGCCCCAACCCCAGTATTCCCAGAACGCCAGACAAGGAGTCAAGGAAGATTATTTTGGAGCTTTAAGAGTTAGTCTTGCTTTTCCTGTTGGATTTTGGAGTTACTAGGAAACTGTTAATTATTTCTTTTTTTCCTTTTGGAATGAAAATGTCTATTCTACACCTGGTCCACAATTGTTATTTTGGAAATAGATAACTTGTTTAATTTCATAGGCTTAGAGCTGGAGAGAAATTTTCTTCACTGTGATGTATGCCTTGAGTTTCACCCATATCTGATTTAAGATGAGATTTCAAACTTTTGACATTTAAGGTGGTGCTGGAACCATCGCAGTTAAGACTTTGAGTGTCTCAAGATGAAATGAATGCATTTTACATTTGAGAACTACATGAATTTTGAGGCCAGAGACAGAATGCCATAGTTTAGATGTGTCTCCCAAAAGCATGTGTTGGAAACTAAATCCTCAATGCAACAATGTTGGGAGGTGGGGCCTAACGGGAAGTGTTTAGGACATAAAAGTGGACCTCTCATGAATGTATTAATGGCTATTTAAAAGGTCCTGAGGCTACAATTTAGATCTCTTGCTGACTCTTACCCTCTGTTTGCCATTTCACGTGGGATAATATAACAAGAAGGCCCTTGCATGATGCAAACCTCTTGATCTTGGACTTCCCATTCTCCAAAATGAGCCAAAAAAATCATATTCATTATAAATTACCCAATCTCAGACAGTCTGTTATAGTAGCACAGAGAAGACTAAGACAATTTATAAATTTACCTATAAATAAAATTACATATTGTTAAATGTTAGTAAGGTTCTAACATACAAAATTATTTCTTATGACTTTAGCATCCTTAAACATATACATTATCTCTTTCCAGAAGTTCACTCCCATGATAAACAAATCCTGCCGTCAAGCTCACAGTCATATAATACTGCTGGATTTCATTATAAT
>NW_016899748.1:0-631 GCF_001698545.2 Rhinopithecus bieti | reverse complement strand
TCAAGCAGTTCCCCTGTCTCAGCCTCCTGAATAACTGGGATTAATGCTTTGCTAATTTTGTATTTTAGTAGAGTTGGGGTTTCACCATGTTGGCCACGCTGGTCTTGAACTCCGGACCTAAAGTGATCTTCCTGCCTCAGCCTTTCCAAGTGCTGGGATTACAAGCTTGAGCCACTGCACCCAGCCAGTTTTCTTTCTTCCTTTCTTTCTTTCTTTCTTTTTTCCCAAGATGGAGTCTTGCTCTGTCACCCAGGCTGGAGTACAGTGGCGTGATCTCGGCTCACTGCAACCTCCACCTCCTGGGTTCAAGCAATTCTCCTCCCTCAGCCTCCCGAGTAGCTGGGATTACAGGCACCTGCCACTATGCCCAGCTCATTTTGTATTTTAGTAGAGACAAGGTTTCACCATGTTGGCCAGGCTGATCTCTAACTCCTGACCTTGTGATCTGCCTGCCTCAGCCTCCCAAAGTGCTGGGATTACAGGCATGAGCCACCACACCCAGCCATTTTCTTTTCTTTTCTTTTCTTTTCTTTTCTTTTCTTTTCTTTTCTTTTCTTTTCTTTTCTTTTCTTTCTTTTCTTTCTTTTCTTTCTTTTCTTCCTTTTCTCTTTCTTTCTTTCTTTCTTTCTTT
>NW_016899747.1:0-822 GCF_001698545.2 Rhinopithecus bieti | reverse complement strand
ACCTGTGGGCATACCTGCATACATATACACACACACGGACCCACAAACACAAACACACACACATAGATACACACACTTGCACACACATACACTAACACAGTCACATCACCAGGACTAGGCGAAGGACTCCTGGTTCTGGGTAGGAGTTTGGGAAGGCCACAGCTCCAAGGAGGCTCCTGCAAGCCCAGATTCTCTATGCCAGATTGAAGCCAGTGACAGCCAGGCTTGACTGACAGCCTGCAGCAGGAGCCCAGCTTCCTCAGGTTCTACTGCTCCCAACCTGCCAGGAGCCTTGCCATGGCCCCCCCTGTCCTGGAGCCCACTCACCACACACCATGCTGGAGAGCAGTCACCTCCCTCCTCCCCATAATTCTTTCCCCAATTGTAAAATGAGAGGTCACCAGACAACATCTGGGGCCCACCAGCAGGACCCCTCTACCAGGGCCCGCTGTGCCATCAAGCTCAGCTCACGTCGGTGCCCATGGCTGTGTCTGCATGGAGCTGTGTGTCTGCGCATGTATGTGTGCCTGGGTGCACCTGCACCTGCACCTGTGTGTTTATGTTCATGTATCTGTGCTGCCCATGTCTGCCTTGGCATTCAGTGAAGGTCTGAACACATATCTGCATGCATATGTGAATGTCTGGGTATCTGTGACACTCTATGCATATCTGTTACCTGCATTTGTGTGTCTGTGCATTTCTGTGTCTCTGTGTATTTCTGGATCATCATGTCTGTGGGTGTTCTTATACATTTGTGTAAATCTACAAAGCCATGTATATTGGAGCATGTCTGCATGTGTATGTCTCTATGCTTTTGTACAT
>NW_016899746.1:0-209 GCF_001698545.2 Rhinopithecus bieti | reverse complement strand
AGCTCTCTTTCTGCTCTTTGGAACTCTGTGCTACAACTTCCAGTGCAATCCAGAATGTTTTTTGAGGGAGAGCTTGGGCAATCACAGGGATCAACTTGCATGTTTCCCTTCTCTCTTTGTCACTATTTTACCCTTTATCCAATTTTTTATAACATTTTTTTTTTTTTTTTTCCCAATTTTTTTTTTTTTTTTTTTTTTTTGAGATAGAG
>NW_016899745.1:0-211 GCF_001698545.2 Rhinopithecus bieti | reverse complement strand
CAGTGTCTTTTTTAATGTGTCCATATCATTAAATCTGGGTGATCCAACTTTATGTTTCCTCCACTATTATCCCAACTCTTAATATCCTTTCCCACATGTTTTCCAGATTTCTGCTTGTATAAATTATAAACTCAAATCGTTTTCTTGAACTGTCGTGGACCTCCCGTGGGCCAAACTTTGTATATCATTTTTTAAGGGCCTTTTGAGATTT
>NW_016899744.1:0-211 GCF_001698545.2 Rhinopithecus bieti | reverse complement strand
TCGTCTCTACTAAAAATACACAAACTTAGCCAGGTGTGGTGGTGGGCACCTGTAGTCCCAGCTACTCAGGAAGCTGAGGTAGGAGAATGGAGTGAACCCGGGAGGTGGAGCTTGCAGTGAGCTGAGATCAGGACACTGCATTTCAGCCTGGGTGAGCGAGTGAGACTCTGCCTCAAAAAAAAAAAAAAAAAAAAAAAGAGTGTAAGCTCCA
>NW_016899743.1:0-2449 GCF_001698545.2 Rhinopithecus bieti | reverse complement strand
AGCTATAGTAACCAAGACAGTATAATACTAACAGAAAGATAAACACATAGATCTACGAAACAGAATAGAGAATCTAGAAATACACACACAAAATATGCCCAATTGATTTTTTTAACAAATGTGCAAAAGTAATTCAATAGGAAAACAGCCTTTCCAACACATGGTATCGGAACAATTAAACATCCATATGCAGAAAATATAAACCTCAACCTAGTTCTACACTTGATCTTAGCCAAAAGGCCAAGAAAAAAAAGTCCCCTCAACCGAATTCTCACATCTTAGATAAAATTAATTAGAAATATATCATGGACCTAAATGTGAAACATTTAAAAAAAATCTTTGGGATGTAGGCCTAGGCAAAGAGTTTGTAGACTTGATAACAAAGCACAATCCCTAGAAGAAGAAACTGATGAATTTCACCTCATAAAATTTTAAAACCTTTGCTCTGGGAAAGATTCTGTTAGGAAGATGAAAAGACAAGCTACATACTGGGAGAAAATATTTGCAAACCACATATCAAACAAAAGATTAAAATATATTTTATTGTATCTAAAATATATTTTAAAATTTTAAATTCCACATTGAAAAGACAAACAATCCAATTATAAAAGGGACAAAATACATGAACAGACATTTCACCAAAGAGTACATATAGCTAGCAAATAAGCACATGTAAAGATATTCTGCATCATTAGCCATTAGGGAAATGTGGATTAAAACCACAATGAGAGATCACTACACACCTATCAGAATGTGTAAAACAAAAAATTAATGATAACACTAAATGTTGACAAGGTTACAGAAAAAAACTGAGCACTCACACATTATTACTGTTGGAAATGTAAAATGGTACAGCCAGTATGGAGAAAATTCCTTATAAAACTGTATGCCTGCATTTACCATACAACCCAGAATTGTTCATATCCCCCCAAAATGGAAACAAGTTGACTCAAAAAAAAATACATGAACATTCATAGCAGTTCTACTCATAATAGCCCAAAATGGGAAACAGCCCAAATGCCTTTCAATGGGTGAATGGTTAAGCAAACTGTGGTCCATCCATACCATGGAACACTACTCAGCGATAAAAGGGACAAACTACTGATACATGCAAATAACTTGGATGGCCCCAATGGAATGATGCTAAGTGAAAAGCCAATCTCAAAAGGCTACATTCTATTATTTCACATATGTAACATCCTTGAAATAACAAAACTGTAGAGATATAACAGATTCATGGTTGCCAGGGGTAGGAGATTGTGAGGAAGGAGTATGTGAATATAAAGAGGTAGCATAAGAAAGGTTCGTAATGATGGAGAACCTCTGTATCATGATTGTTATGTAATTACACGAAGCTACCTACACATGTGATAAAATTTCATGGACCTACACACACCCAAACACACACACACACACACTCACAAATGAGTACATGTATAACTAGTGAAATCTGAATAAGCTCTGTAGGTTGTATCAACGCCAATTTCCTGGTTTTGATACAGTTAAGCAAGATGTCAGCATTGATAAAGGTGGGGTGTAGGGTGCACAGGACCTTCTTGTACATATCTCTGCAACTTCAGGTAAACCTAGAATTATTTTTTAATAGTTTAAAATTTTAAATAAAATAAGGAGCTCTTGACAGTTTACAAAATGATGTCATGAGCATTATCTGATTCAAGATGAGCCTCCCTAGGAGGCTAACCCCTAGCCTAAGAGGTTGCATAAAGGAGATTTGCACCCCATTTTACAGATGGACAATGAGATGCAGATGAGCAGCCACCCAAGGTCACCCAGATGCTAAGTGATCATGAAGACAGGTAGTTAACCTCACCTTTGATGATCCCCAATCCAATGTTCTCTCTTCCTTCTTCTTTCTTTCCATATAGCAGGCATGAACCTTAATGGCAGGAATTTAACTGTACCAGAAATTTCCCCATTTCATAGTATTCTTTGGACCAAAGTACATCAGGCTCTAAACATTCATTCCTTCATGTTTGCAGAAAATTCAATTTTGACACTATTGAGTTCCCTCCCCTGCCCTGGAGTCAAACAAAACCTGGGAGGATTCTATGATGCCTAGGAAATAGGCAAAAGGCATCTTCAAGTCCCCCCTAAGCTGCCATCATCATTGTCTTAGTACACATGGTATATAGAAGACCAGGTGCCCAAGGTTCCAACTATACTATGGTGCATTGCCCTAGAGTGTAAAACCTCCAAGATGCTAAATGAAGGGACATTTTCAAGATACTAGTGTTGGCCAAGTCTCCATTAATGGAGAGATCACAACTACCATCCCCACTCCGTTCACTTTATTAAGAGCTTCTTTTGAATAAAATATTACTTCTTATATTTTATACTGGTTTATTATTTGTGGTTATAAGAAAAAAATTTTAAGCGAATTGGTATACATGTTTTGTTGCTGAGATACATGGTAGACAAGAAAAGATTT
>NW_016899742.1:0-1495 GCF_001698545.2 Rhinopithecus bieti | reverse complement strand
CGCCACCGGCAAATCATTCCTTCAACAACCTCATCTCTATTAAAAAAACAAACAAACAAACAAAACAGCTGGGTGCAGTGGTGTGCACCTGTAGTCCCAGCTACTTTGGAGGCTTAGGTAGGAGGATCACTTAAGCCCAGGACGTTGAGGCTGCAGTGAGCCATGATCATGCCATTATACTCCATCCTGGGCCACACAGCGAGATCGTGTCTCAAAAAAAAAAAGCCAAGAAAGTTTAAAATAAATAATATGTGAGTAACTAGCATTTTGTTAAGTACCCAGCTAATGAATTTTACCCCAAGAGAAAACAATGTATATTTTCAAAAGTTTGAAGTGAGCTTATAAGACCCTACACTAAAGTAGAATGTCACCAGTTGCTATGATTCTACTCAGTAGTTTCAAGCTTTTAATTCCCAGAGAGACTTTTCATCTATGTTAACTGTATGTAATCTAAAGAAGTCTATTCACACAGGTTATAAAATATTTGTAATGTCAAAGAGATTTATGTTAGCATACTAATTCTGTTCTAATCAACTCATCCCTCCAACGAGTGCTTTTGAGGACTTGTGGACTCAGTTCCTTCCAAAAAAGGTATTTCAAGGGTTCTCAAAAAACACACACACAGAGAAGCCACACCTTACTTTCCGATTACCACTTAAAATGTTTCTATCACTACCAAGCCAATGGCATGTCTGAACTAGTATTAATATTTCTATCACTGCTGAGAAAATATTAGTATAATATTTCTAGTCAGAGGTTCCTAAATTGTTAGTCTTCATCCAAAGCACACAACAAACTTCTAACTACACATCGCAGATATAGGAAAATGGAGAGGAAGATGAAATAGAACACTGCAAAGGCTACTGAAAAGAACAGAGCTATAAAGATAAAGTTCATGTTCCTAAGGAGAGGATAAACTATAGAAAGCTCTTTATACAGAACAGAAAGATAGAGTCCAGAAAGATAGAGTCTCGAGGAATTAGGTATTTCTTACTTATCAGTAGTCAAAATACTCTGGAAGGAAGAAAAGCGTAAACTTGATGTGCCACAAGGCATAGTATACGTTTACTGCTGAACTACTGTAAAAGCCATACACAGAAAAAACACTAGTCACAAAACCCAAGTAAAGAAACATGTGTATATGTCTTAACATAGCAGCATTAACTGGTTTTGAACCAAATACTGAGCTTTCATAATACTAAAACTATCTGTTATTATGGGCTCAAGTGCCAGCAGATGTGAACTGTCAAATGTCTTAAAAGGGGAGAGCAATTCCTGTATTTTTTTTTCCTCTCCTATATATCAAGCTAGGAAACATCTGCACCTGGGGAACTTCTACTCTATAGACTTGTGGCTCTATTAAAGATGACCTGATTTCCCTTTGAGGCCAAATTTGGAATCTTCCTAAAAAAAGAAATAATTTATCAGTCTTTCAGAATTATTTTAAAGTCTTAGCTCCAGGTCATTCCTCTCCTATTCACTTTTCTCAAAAAAC
>NW_016899741.1:0-821 GCF_001698545.2 Rhinopithecus bieti | reverse complement strand
AGATGGATTAAAGACTTAAACATAAAACATAAAACCATAAAACCCTAGAAGTAAAACTAGGCAATATCATTCAGGGTATAGGCATGGGCAAAGACTTCATGACTAAAACATCAAAAGCAAGGGCAACAAAAGCCAAAATTGACAAATTGGATGTAATTAAACTAAAGAGCTTCTGCATAGCAAAAGAAACTATCATCAGAGTGAACAGGCCACCTACAGAATGGAAGAAAGTGTTTGCAATCTGTCCATCTGACAAAGGGCTAATATCCATAATCTACACAGAACTTAAACAAATTTACAAGAAAAAAACAAACAACTCGATCAAAAGCGGGTGAAGGATATGAACAGACACTTCTCAAAAGAAGACATTCATGCGGCCCACAAACATATGAAAAAAAAAAGCTCATCATCACTGGTCATTAGAGAAATGCAAATCAAAACCATAATGAGATACCATCTCATGCCAGTTAGAATGTCAATCATTGAAAAGTCAGGAAATAACAGATGCTGTAGAGGATGTGGAGAAATAGTAATGCTTTTATACTGTTGGTGGTAGTGTAAATTAGTTCAACCATTGTGGAAGACAGTGTGGCAATTCCTAAAGGATCTAGAACCATAAATACCATTTGACCCAGTAATCCCATCACTGGGTATATACCTAAAGGATTATAAATTATTCTACTATAAAACACATGCACATGTATATTTATTGCAGCACTATTCACAATAGCAAAGACTTGGAACCAACCCAAAGGCCAGTGATAGATGGGATCAAGAAAATGTAGCACATATACACCATGGAATACTATGTAACCATAAAA
>NW_016899740.1:0-821 GCF_001698545.2 Rhinopithecus bieti | reverse complement strand
TATCAAATGTTTTTTCTATAACTTTTGAAATAATCATATGGGTTTTTCATTGATTCTGTTTATGTGATATATCATGTTAATTGACTGGCATGTGTTGAGCTATCCTTATATCCCTAGGATGAATCCCATTTGGCCATGGTGAATGATCTTTTAATGTGCTGTTGAATTAGGTTTGCTAGTATTTTGTTGAAGATTTTACAACTATGTTTGTCAGGAATATTGGCCTGTAGTTTTATTTTTTGTTGTTGTTTTGTCATTGTCTGGCTTTTGTATCAAGCTAATGCTGGCCTGACACAATGAGTTTGGAAGAATTTCCTCCTCTTCAATTTCTTGGAACTTTGAAAACATTGGTGTTAGTTCTTCAAACGTTTGGTATAATGCAACAGTGAAGCCATCAGGTCCAGGGCTTTTCTTTGATAAAATACTTTTATTACTGATTCAATCTTATCACTTGTTTTGGTCTGTTTACGTTATATATTTCTTTATAGTTAAAACTTAAATGGTTGTCTATGTCCAGAAATTTATCTATGTCTTCTAGGTTGTTGATAGTTGTTCGTAACTTGGTTCACATCTTTAGTTTGTTCATCTGCATGTCTATGTTACTTTTGGGTAAATTTATTTCATCTCTCCAGTCTCAGTTTTCTCATCTATAAAATGGTGATAACAGTGGTGTTTACTCTGAGTTGTTGGAAAGACTGTATTAATTATATAAATTATTTAACACCATGCCTCATACGTAGTATTACTTTTGAACTATTATAATTGTATAAATATTATTATAAGTTTTATTAGGAAAGTCAAATACACAGGTGTCACATTTA
>NW_016899739.1:0-819 GCF_001698545.2 Rhinopithecus bieti | reverse complement strand
AAAAAAAAAAGAATTATTTTCACTAGTCTAGTTCTTTACCTTTCCATATAAATTTTAGAATAATCTTGTGTATATCTGTAAAATTCTTGCTGGGATTTTGATAGTATTTGCATAAAACCTGTATATCAACTGACGTCTTTACTATGTTGAATCTTCCAATCCATGAACATAGTATATTTCTCCAGATATTTAAATCTTTTGTTTCTTTCATCAACATTTTGTAGTTTTCACCATACAAGTCCTATATATGTTTTTTCATTTTATCGTGTTTAAATATGCATACAATTTATCATTTTAACCTTCTTTTATTTTCTGAGATAAGATCTTGCTCTGTCGCCCAGGCTGGAGTACAGTGGCACGATCACAGCTCAATACAACCTCCACCTCCTGGGTTCAAGCTACCCTGCCACCTCAGCCTACCTAGTAGCTGGGACCACAGGCACACACCACCACACCTGGCTAATTTTGTATTTTTTGGAGAGACAGGGTTTTGCCATGTTGCCCAGGCTGGTCTCAAACTCTTGGACTCAAGTGATCTACTTGCCTCAGCCTCCCAAAGTGTGGGGATTACAGGCGTGAGCCACTGCACCTGGGCTTAACCATTTTAAGTGTACAGTTCAGTGGCGTTAAATATACTCACAATGTTGTGCAACCGTCATTACCTTCCATCTCCATAATTCTTTTCATCATGTAAAACTGAAACTCTATACCTATTAAACACTCTCCCAGCCCCTGGCAACTGCCATCTGTTTTTTTCTATGATTTTGACTATTCTAAGTACCTCATATAAGTGGAATTATACAGTATTTGTCTTTTTTT
>NW_016899738.1:0-822 GCF_001698545.2 Rhinopithecus bieti | reverse complement strand
ACTCCGTCTTAATAATAATAATAATAATAATAATAATAATAATAATAATGTTAATGTACGTCTAAATCCATTTGGCTGCTATAACAAAATACTAGAAACTGGGGTGGGGGGAGTGCTGATAAACAACAGAAATGTATTTCTCACAGTTCTGGAGGCTGGAAAGTGTAAGATAAAAGTACCAAAAAATTTGGAGTCTATTGAAGCCCCTTCTTCCTGTTTCTTACATGGCTCCTTCTTGCTGCATCTTCACATGGTAAAATGGATGAACAGAAACTCTGTTGGGTTTCTTTTATAAAGGCATTAATCTCATTTTGAGAGCTTCCTCCTTTATGACCTAATCACTTCCCAAATGGCCCCAGTTCCTTGGAGGTTAGGATTTCAACATACAGATTTTGGGGAAAAAAACTTTCAACCATAACAATGTATGTAAAAGACAACCATATCTGCTATGCAGAGATTTCTGAATAAGGATTAAGGTTTTGTATTTCCTATTTTCCCAACATAACTGCAATAATATTGTGGCCTGGTAATAGGCTGATGCCATAACTATGTTTTAATGAAGGGTTCAAAAGTCAATACCTGGGCCACAAAAAAGGATTCCAGTGGTAGTCATTTACAGAAATGTCACAGGATTATACCAGAAGTTTAAAAGAAATCATTCTGAGTAAGAAGCTGCCATCTTCCAAAGTCAGAATTGTCCATGTCATACACAAGTCTCTGTTTTCCCCTTTTAAAGTAATATCTAAACTGTGCATATGAAATAAAATTTCCAATTCTTTGGACTACTCATATCGAATGTTTTTTTATTTTCTCCAAGTATCA
>NW_016899737.1:0-818 GCF_001698545.2 Rhinopithecus bieti | reverse complement strand
TTTAGCAAAAATTTTATCATTTGTTATTGTTTAATAGCAAATGTGTTTAATAATAAATAATAAAGATTCAGGACTATTTGCTGTAACAACAAAAGAAATTATAAACAAGATAATTATGGAAGATACAAATTTTATTTTCTTTCTTTCTCCTATGAAATGGACAAAATAAGAACTCTATAACGGTAAGGATGTATTCATGGCCTACCCAGTCTCCTAACTTGGAGGTCTACATTTTCTAAAGTATTGCCCAGATCCACTTGGTCAGTGACATCTTCAGTCAAAGGGAAGGAGATGTATTGAGGAAGGGAAATGTATACTCTTTCTCATTTAAGGCACAAGGAGATTTTTTCCTCACATTTCCATTTACAGAAAGTGTTCACAGAGATTAACCAGAACACAGCTGAATAGCTACACTAGAGGCTGGTAAATGTACTCTCTTGCTGGGCTTTCAGGTAATCAGCTACTTTTCAGGATTTTATTATTGAAAATGATAGAAGGGATATTGGGCATAACTCAAAGGCTTTCAAAGTTTTTTTGGTAAAATAATGTTTTACATCATGCAAGAAAATATGATACTGTAGGGATTATAATAAATGTGTTAAATTGACAGCAGTTTAAGACAATAGAATTAGAATAGCTGTCAAAGTAGATTTAAGTAATGTGGATAAAATATACATAAAACTAACTCCTTTTACATCTTTCTATCTAGTTTTGCTTTGGTCTTTCATTTCTCAACTCTTTAATTGAAAACCTTTTGAAATTGTTCTGCTGAGATGAATAGGCAGACTACACTTTACAGGATTGTTAGCTTACAAGAA
>NW_016899736.1:0-821 GCF_001698545.2 Rhinopithecus bieti | reverse complement strand
TATAAAAACATACATATAGAGTATATAAAAGCATACATATATTTTGTATATATAAAATAACTTCTAAAGCTATAAAATTTAGGTATGTGTATAGTCATATAATTTTTAATATATATAAAATAATATATATTTGTACACACTCACACACACAAATACATATATATGGCAAGCTGGAAAAAAGTCGGTGTTCTTTCCTGAGCTCATATTTATTTCATAGGCAGTTAAATAGTTTTAAAACTATAGATAAACATAGGTTGAACTACACAAAATTGTGATAATCACGTTGGTCAGTATTTGGAAAAAACAAATCTGAGCATCAAGCTGTTTAGCTTTAACTATTATCATCTATTTTCCATATCACATAATTATGGGGAGGAGCATTAGTCAGTAAGAAAATAATTGGATTTAATCTTACAATATGACCTCAGAAAGATATTGAGAATACACTTTTATACACTACCATATGTGTGTTTATAAACAACTTTATAATATTAGAGTGATTTGTTTTCTTTTATACTTTTCATGAATGTTACTAGTGATGTGCTAGCAAATGTTTAATATCTGGCTCTCAGGGTGGAGAAAATTCTGATTTGTAGCATATGACAATTTTGCTCCTCTATGGCTGATGTTAACCAGCATGAGAAAATTCTTAAAAGTTAACAATCGTCTCTCAGAAGGTAAACACGTCGCTAAAGTATTTGGTTTACTTCTGTGAGGTGATAAAAGTTTATGAAGACATCTTATTTGATAATGTTTTAATAACTACATGTGTATATATAAAATAAATTTGAAGTATTGTGAGTTTTATATTTTAATATATG
>NW_016899735.1:0-1990 GCF_001698545.2 Rhinopithecus bieti | reverse complement strand
CTGGTAGCTGAAATAACCTTGGACTTGTTGAATATTTATTTTATTTTATTTTATTTTATTTTATTTTATTTTATTTTATGAGATGGAGTCTCACTCTGTCACCCAGGCTAGAATGCAGTGGCACGATCTCAGCTCACTGCAATCTCTGCCTCCCAGGTTGAAATGATTCTCATGTCTCTGCCTCCCGAGTAGCTGGGACTACAGGCACGCACCACCATGCCTGCCTACTTTTTTGTATTTTAGTAGAGACGGGGTTTCACCATGTCAGCCAGGCTGGTCTCGAACTCCTGACCTCGGGTGATCCACCTGCCTTGGCCTCCCAAAGTGCTGGGATTACAGGCGTGACCCATCGCGCCCAGCCCAAACAAACTGACTCAGTTTACATTATGTACAAGGTACCTTGAGGGCTACAAAATCTTTTAGGTGCAAAATCTTTTTTCTATCCTTGAAAAGTGTTTAATAAAGGCAAAAGAAATTAACAGTTATAAATAAAAGACAAGGTGCAGTGGCTTGAACCTGTAATCCTAGCATTTTGGGAGGCCAAGGCAGGCGGATCACCTCAGCTCGGGAGTTCGAGACCAGCCTGGGTGACATGGTAAAACCCTGACTCTACTAAAATACAAAATTAGTGGGGACCGGGCATGATGGCTCACGCCTGTAATCCCAGCACTTTGGGAGGCCAAAGCGGGTAGATCACCTGAGGTCAGGAGGTCGAAACCAGCTGGGCCAACATGGTGAAACCTCGTATTTACTAAAATACAAAGTAAATTAGCCAGGCATGGTAGTGGGTGCCTGTAATCCCAGCTACTTGGGAGGCTGAGGCAGTAGAATCACTTGAACCCGGAAGGCAGAGGTTGCAGTGAGCCGAGATCGTGCCACTGCACTCCAGCCTGGGCGACAGTGAGACTCCATCTCAAAAAAAAAAAAAAATTAGCGGGGCACAGTGGCATGCGCCTGTAGTCACAGCTACTTCAGAGACTGAGGCAGGAGAATCACTTGAGCCCGGGCGGCAGAGGTTGCAGTGAGCCAAGAATGCACCATTGAACTCCAGCCTAAGAGCAAGACCCTGTCTCAAAATAAATAAATAAATAATAAAAGACAGAAATTACTGATGCCATAAAAGACACATAAAAGTGGTGGCATCCAAGTGGAAATGGCTGGGATAGAAATCACTGAAATAAGTTTGGCATGCTGCCCCTAGGTAGTGGTGGGGGGATGTAAAAGCCTTCAATCAAGGGTTTGGGGTATTTTCTCCTCTAGTGGTTTCCTGTGAACCACTGAAGCAACCTCAAGAACTGTCAAAATGGTGACATGCCTTGCTCAAAAGATGACACATAATATCCAAAAAATTGTTTCAATGGATGGAAAATTTTATTCATCCATCTACCCTTAATCAGAAATAGCGTTATGTTGTGGTTTCTCAAGCATGTAATTATTCTAGCATGTAACTCTGCTTCAATGGTAACAGCAGCTGAATACCCACCAATATGAAAATCAAGCAATGATCTACAATTCACAATTTTAATTCTTTGTATTAAATTAAAATATAGGTGTTTATTGCCCCGTTATAGTTTTTTACATAGTGAAAGAAACTGAATTTTCACACACACACACACACACACAGTATTTACCACAAATGAGTTCCACTTGCTGGACTCTATTCATGCTGCTAAGGGTATCCATTAGGGGATCGCTCCTGTCAGTGGCCTGGGCAATCTTGCCTTTGTTTTCATAAGCCAGAACTGTGTCGTATTCATCTGTCAGGAACAAGACATCTAGATCTCCATACATTTTCTTTAGAAAAAAAAAAAAAGAAACAGTTTCCCCATTAGAATTGTTTATCATTCTCAGAAAGTCAATTTCATCAGAATCACTAAAATGTAATTTTTTAAATATTAAGACCTAGAAAAACTGGAACCTCAACACAGAATTGCTAGAAGGATTTATTCTTTTTGCCAAGATTTCTGTCAGAATTCTCCCAATTTCCCAG
>NW_016899734.1:0-211 GCF_001698545.2 Rhinopithecus bieti | reverse complement strand
AAAATGCTTTCACTGCTATTAAAATGAGAAGTCAAGGGTGGATGAATTATGTGTTTCTCACTTTCGGTCAAGAGAACCTAAACGTTTCTTTATATTTTATTTTCAATTTAATCTAATATTATTCAATACATTTCATGAACATAATTTAAAGAGTCAAATCACTCTTAAAATGAGAAATGAGAACACTTTGCTCCACTTGGCCCCAATCTGG
>NW_016899733.1:0-211 GCF_001698545.2 Rhinopithecus bieti | reverse complement strand
TGTATCTGGGAATGTTAGGGCAAATAAAAGGAAATGTTCATTTTACTGTGGTTCATAAAGTAAGAGACCTTCATGCCTGTACAGATTGGGGAGACTGGAAAAGTTTGAGTGGGTCAAGAGTGCTAAAATGATTTTCCCTTCAAAAGCGCATGACCCCAGGCCCCAAACTTGTAGAGCAGCATCTGCCCTCATTACACCTCTGGCACTCAGG
>NW_016899732.1:0-211 GCF_001698545.2 Rhinopithecus bieti | reverse complement strand
GCACTCATCACATTGTCTTTTGATGTCCCATTTTGGAAATTCAATGCTTCCCATTTGGCCTTGCCTTTTAAATCTAGCATTCCTGGACACTCAATATTAATGTCCACAATTATAGCTTGTTTCTAAAGCCCATAGAGTTATTTCAGTTCTTCCTCATCTGGTCTTGTTTTCAGCTTCCTCACATCTTCTGCAGCACTGTCAAAATCAGCCT
>NW_016899731.1:0-210 GCF_001698545.2 Rhinopithecus bieti | reverse complement strand
CCAAAGGAGCACTAAATTCTTGAAGGATTTAGTTCACCTCTGAGTGGTTAGCAGAACAGAATACAAAAGTGGGATGGGAGGCAAGGAGTCCCATTAGAGGACAAGTGAAATCATGATTCCCAGGGGAGGTCTGGGAATCAATTTTCAGAGGCCCAAGTGGAAAGGAGAAAATGAAAACACTGGTGTGTGCGTATGTGTGTGTGTGTGTGG
>NW_016899730.1:0-1667 GCF_001698545.2 Rhinopithecus bieti | reverse complement strand
ATCCATTTTCACATTCCACAGAAACAGTGTTTCCAAACTGCTGGTTGAAAAGAAAAGTTCAACTCTGTGAGATGAATGCACACATCAAAAGTGGACTCCTGGGATATTCCCCTTTTCACCACTGGCCTCAATGAGCTTCCAAATGTCCATTTACAGAAATGACAGAAACAGTTTTATAAACTGCTGAATCCAAAGAAATATTTAACTCTACGAGATGAAGGCACAGATAACAAAGCAGATTCTCCAATAATTCCTTCTACTTTTAACCTGGGATATACGCTTTTCACCATTGGCCTCAATGAGCCCTCAAATGTCCCTTCTCAGATTCTAAAGAACAGTGTTTGCAAACTGCTGAAAGAAAATGAAGGTTTACCTCTGTGAGATGAATGTACGCATCACAGAACAGTTTCTCAGGAGCTCCTTTCTCATTTTATCTGAAGATAGTTCCTTTTCACCCTAGGCTCAATGCACTCCCAAATATCCCTTCATAGACTTTACAAGAGCAGTGTTTCCAAACTGCTGAATGAAAAGAAAGGTTTGCCTCTGTGAGATGAATACACACAAAACAAAGCCGTTTCTCAGACAGCTTCCTTCTGATTTTATCCTGGGATATTCCTTTTGACATTGGCCTCAATGAGCTCCCAAATATCCATTCACAGAATGGATAAAAGAGTGTTTCCAAACTGCTGAATCCAAAGAAATGTTTCACATTTAACTGTTAGATGAATGCACACATCACAAAGAGTTTCTCAGAAAGCTTCTTTCTATTTTTTATCTGAAGATATTTCCTTTTAACCATAGACCTCAATTAGTTCCCTAGTATCCCTTCACAGATTCTACAAAACAGTGTTTCCAAACTGCTAAAGAAAAGTTTAACTCTTGGAGATGAATGCACACAGCACAAAGCTGCTTCTCAAATAGCTTCCTTCTAGTTTTGTCCTGTGATATTCACTTTTCACCATCGGCCTCAATGAGCTCCCAAATATCCATTCACAGAAGTGACAAAACAGTGTTTCCAAGCTGCCAAATCCAAAGAAAAGTTCAACTCTGTGAGGTGAATACACACATCACTAAGCAGTTTCTCTGAAAGCTTCTTTGTATTTTTTATGTAGGATACTTCTTTTTTCACCATAGGCATAAATACACTTCCAAATATCCCTTCACAGATATTACAGAAACAGTGTTTTCAAACTGTTGAATGAAAATAAGAGTTTAACTCTGTGAGATGAATGCACACGTCACAAAGCAGATTCTCAGATAGCTTTCTTCTACTTTATAACCTGGGATGTATGCTTTTCACCATTGACCTCAAAGAGCTCTTAAATGTCCATTCTCAGATTATAAAAAACAGTGTTTGCAAACTGCTTAATGAAAATAAAGGTTTACCTCTGAGAGACGAATGTACACATCACAAAGCAGCTACTCAGAAAGTTTCTTTCTAGTTTTATATGAAGATATTTCCTTTTCACCAAATCACTCCCAAATATACCTTCCCAGATTCTACAAAACAGTGTTCCCAAACTACTGAATGAAAAGAAAGGTTTAACTTGAGGAGATGAATGCACACATCACAATGCAGTTTCTAAGATAGCTTTGTTCTAGTTTTGTCCTGGGATATTTGCTTTTTTGCCATTGGCCTCAATGAGCTCCCAAATGTCAATTCAAAT
>NW_016899729.1:0-1067 GCF_001698545.2 Rhinopithecus bieti | reverse complement strand
GTATGTTGAATCAGCCTTGCATCCCAGGGATGAAGCCAACTTGATCGTGGTGGGTAAGTTTTTTGATGTCCTGCTGGATTCGGTTTGACAGTATTTTATTGAGGATTTTGCATCGATGTTCATCAGGGATATTCGCCTGAAATTTTCTTTTTTTATTGTGTCTCTGCCACGTTTTGGTATCAGGATGATGCTGGCCTCATAAAATGACTTAGGGAGGATTCCCTCTTTTCTGTTGTTTGGAATAGTTTCAGAAGGAATAGCACTAGCTTCTTTTGTACCTCTGGTAGAATTTGGCTGTGAGTCCAACTGGTCCTGGACTTTCTTTGCTTGGTAGGCTACTAATTGCTGCCTCAATTTCAGAACTTGTTACTGGTCTGTTCAGGGATTCAACTTCCACCTGGTTTAGTCTTGGGAGGGTGTATGTGTCCATGAACTTATCCATTTCTTATAGATTTTCTAGTTTATTTGCATAGATGTGTTATAATATTGTCTGATGGTGGTTAGTATTTCTGTGGAATCAGTGGTAATTTCCCCTTTATCATTTTTTATTGCATCTGTTTGATTCTTCTCTCTTTTCTTCTTCATTAGTCTGGCTAGTTGTCTATCTATTTTGTTGATCTTTTAAAAAAACCAGCTCCTGTATTCATTGATTTTTTGAAGGGTTTTCGTGTCTCTATCTCCTTTAGTTCTGGTCTGATCTTAATTATTTCTTGTCTTCTGCTAGCTTTTAAATTTGCCTGCTCTTGCTTCTCTAGTTCTTTCAATTTTGATGTTAAGGTGTCAATTTTAGATCTTTCCTGCTTTCTCTTGTGGACATTTAGTGCTATAAATTTCCCTCTACGCGCTGCTTTAAATGTGTCCCAGAAATTCTGGTACACTGTGTCTTTGTTCTCATTGGTTTCAAAGAACACCTTTATTTCTGCCTTCATGTAGTTATTTACCCAGTAGTCATTCAGGAGCAGTTGTTCAGTTTTCATGTAGTTGAATGGTTTTGAGGGAGTTTCTTAACCCTGAGTTCTAATTTGATTGCATTGTGGTCTGAGAGACGGTTTGTTATTATTTCCATT
>NW_016899728.1:0-1060 GCF_001698545.2 Rhinopithecus bieti | reverse complement strand
CCTCCTCTCCCCTCCTCTCTCCTCTCCCCTCCTCTCCCCTCCCTCCATCCCACCTGCCTTCCTTCCTTCCCTCCTTCCTCCCTTCCTCTCTTCCTTCCTTCTTTCTTCTTTAAAATAACATATTACCATCCTTAGAGGACAGTGGCTTCTGGTAACTAAAAGCCCATTTTGAAGGCCCAAGCAAGTTTGGAGGAGTTGGGATAGAGTGCAATCCCCTCTCTATGAGAAAAGGGTAAATTGGGAGAGCTTGGAGCTGGATTGGATCTGGGAACTGCTCTTGCCAGTGTCATGAGGCAGAAACTCAGAGGGAAAGGGAAAACCATGACTCAGCTTCTTGCCCCAATCAGTTCAGCAACGTGGCCAGATTCTTGGATGAAGAAAGGCATCCAAGGAGGGTTGCAAGGTAATTAGCTGTGAGGGAAAACACAAAATAAAACAAAGCCTCTCATCCAACTTGCCTTCTAAATCTTCAGCAAATTCTCTATGGTTCATTAGCGTTTCTAAAGCCAGAACCCATTTTGGAGATCTGCATCCTGGCGCTGGAATTGGCTCCTGTTTGGCTTTGTCAGACTCTGGACGGGGACAGCCCACATCTGCAGCATCACAGAGGGGAGGAGACGCAGGAACTGGAACTCTAACCTGCTCCTGCCACGTGCTAGTTGGTAAGGCAAGTGGCTTCACGGCTCTGTGTCACCGTTTTAATTTCCTCATCCATAACATGAAGATAATATCATAACAATGACATCAGGGTTGTGAGATAAAAGTGTTAACACACATATTCAGGCATAAACTGACACACAGTGGGCAGCTAATGGGTGTTGCATCTATTTTAGTTTTGTGTGCTTTTGAATGATGGAATGGTTTGACTCTAGTAATTTATTTCCATATATTTATTCTCTTCCTCAGCACATTTGTTGATTCAACAGACTTACACATAAAAGCGAGAGCTATGTAGCACATAAGTGCTGTATCTGCTTAATGAAGCCAAATCTCTGACTACCATTTAAGTCACTTAAAACCTGATGTAGTTGCAAGTTCATTTGCTTATTCAACGAGCCTG
>NW_016899727.1:0-633 GCF_001698545.2 Rhinopithecus bieti | reverse complement strand
TGAAAATCATTTTCTAAAAGAGAGGCTTTCCGGGGGAGGGTATTATTCCACTTATATGAAGTGTCAACAATAGGCAGATTTGTGGAGACAAATAGATTAGTGGTTACCAGGGGCTGAGAGGAGTGGGAGTGGGGAGCAACTGCTTAATGAGTAAAGGGTTGTCTTTGGAAGTTATGAAAATGTTCTGGAACTAGATAGTGGTGATGTTTGCATGACATTGTGAATGTACTAAATGCTATTAATGGTAAATTTTATGTTACGTGTATTTTACCACGATTTTTTAAAAAATGATCAAATGCCCTCAGAATAGCCAACAGCCTTCCACTTGGCTAAATGCCTACTCATTAAACTTCTTGAACTAAATTCCTTTCTGATTGTCATGGCTACTGTGTCCTGGGCTTCAGAGTTTCACATTCAGGTTGGATTGGTCCCAGTCTGATGTGTATCACCATAGGTCCCCACATTGGCCTCTTCCTCAGATGGACAGCCCATCTATCTACCGGGGCTCTGTGCCACAGCCAGATAGACTTGCTCTGAGACAGCTGTGTGGGCTCTGAGCACTGGCCAGGCATCACAAAACGTGTCTTTATGATTTAGAGTAATTGGTGGTCAGCTGCTGTTTTAATGTTTTTT
>NW_016899725.1:0-628 GCF_001698545.2 Rhinopithecus bieti | reverse complement strand
TGTCAAATGGTAATTCTGGCTCTAGATCCTTCAGGAATCACCACACTGTCTTCCACAATGGTTGAACTAATTTGTACTCCACCAACAGTATAAAAGTGTTCCTGTTTCTCTACATCCTCACCAGCATCTCTTGTTTCTTGACTTTTTAATGATTACCATTCTAACTGGTGTGAGATGGTATCTCATTGTAGTTTTGATTGTATTTCTCTAATGATCAGTGATGATGGGCCTTTTCAGATGTCTATTGGCTGCATAAATGTCCTCTTTTGAGAAGTGTCTGTTTATATCCTTTGCCCAGTTTTAATGGGGTTGTTTGTCATGTAAATTTGTTTAAGTTCCTTGTAGATTCTGGATATTAGACATTTGTCAGATGGATAGATAGTAAAATTTTCTCCCATTCTGTAGTTTGTCTGTTCACTCTGATGATAGTTTCTTTTGTTGTGCAGAAGCTCTTTAGTTTAATTAGATACCATTCGTCAATTTTGGCTTTTGTCGCAATTGCTTTTGGTGTTTGAGTCATGGAGTCTTTCCCCATGCCTATGTTTTGAATGGCATTGCCTAGGTTTTCTTCTAGGCTTTTATGGTTTTGGGTCTTATGTTTAAGTCTTTAATCCATCTTGAGTTAACT
>NW_016899724.1:0-512 GCF_001698545.2 Rhinopithecus bieti | reverse complement strand
GTCCATTTTCACTTTCCACAAAACAGTGTTTCCAAACTGCTGGTTGAAAAGAAAAGTTCAACTCTGTGAGATGAATGCACACATCACAAAGCAGATTCTCAGATAGCTTTCTTCTACTTTATAACCTGGGATGTATGCTTTTCACCATTGACCTCAAAGAGCTCTTAAATGTCCATTCTCAGATTATAAAAAACAGTGTTTCCAAACTGCTTAATGAAAATAAAGGTTTACCTCTGAGAGACGAATGTACACATCACAAAGCAGCTACTCAGAAAGTTTCTTTCTAGTTTTATATGAAGATATTTCCTTTTCACCAAATCACTCCCAAATATACCTTCCCAGATTCTACAAAACAGTGTTCCCAAACTACTGAATGAAAAGAAAGGTTTAACTTGAGGAGATGAATGCACACATCACAATGCAGTTTCTAAGATAGCTTTGTTCTAGTTTTGTCCTGGGATATTTGCTTTTTTGCCATTGGCCTCAATGAGCTTCCAAATGTCAATTCAAAG
>NW_016899723.1:0-711 GCF_001698545.2 Rhinopithecus bieti | reverse complement strand
AACTTTCCCCCCAAAGGTTAGTTTTCTGCTTTCTTCAGTTCACAAGGTGGTAGCTGCAATGGATTGAAACATTCAGTCCATCCACAGGTTATAGGATCTAAAACTTTTGATAGGAAAGCCATGGGTTGCTGGTGACCTCCGTGTTCTTGAGTAAGGACCCCTAAAGCTACCCCTTGTTTATGTTAACAGAAAGGTGAAATGGCTTCTCTAGGGAAGGCAAAGCTAAAACAGGGGCAGTTATAAGCAGATGTTTTAGCTCCTCAACCGGGTGGATTTCTTCAGAAGTCCACAGGCGAGGGTCAGGCTTTTCTTGGGTAGGTTTTAGGTAGAGAGGCTTTGTGAGTTATCCCTAGGAATTTTCTGAGTTCTTATTTAGTCTTAGTCAAAGGTATGGATACAATCCCTTCTACTCTCTTGGGGCCTATCTTTTGTTTGCCCTTACTTATTAAGTGTCCTAGGTATTTAACTTCAGGCTCTACAAACTGAAGCTTTCGCTTTGAAACCCATAGCCCTTCTCCTTGCAAATGGTTAAGGATATGGATGGAGAAAGCAGATACCTTTTCTATAGCCTAATGAGATATTAATAGGTCATCTACGTACTGGAGCAGACATATACATTTTGATATAAACTTGTTCTAACACTTGATCTAGAATTTGACCAAAAGATTAGGGGAATCTGTGAAGCCTTGAGGTAGAACTGTCTATCAATAT
>NW_016899722.1:0-1197 GCF_001698545.2 Rhinopithecus bieti | reverse complement strand
ACCACATATATTAAATGGTATTATGTCTACTATTTACACTGAAATAACATAGGAAGTGAGGAAGTAAATGGAAGCATAGATGAAATGCAATTGACCATGAATTAGTATCTGTTAAATGGATACATAGAGGTTTATTATACTCTTTTGCTCACTTCTATGTGTTTGAAATTCTTGATAATAAATATATATGTACATATATATGAGTATGTATGTATATATGAAAAGGTAGATAATAGATAGATAGAACTAATATCCATTTAACTCACAGTGACCCATACACTCACTTCCTTGGGAACCCAGACATCTCTCTTCTCCTGGTAATGCAGGTAGTGATTATCTAATGCCTGGATTTTACATAAAGCCTTGCCCCTTCCCAAGATTCCCCACCCTCCCTAGCTTAAGTGGAAGTGGAAGTCCAGGTCAGCACCAAGGACAGATCCATAGAATTGGGTCTCGGAACCACAGACAGCAACTCAACTAATGGAGGACAAAAGTCAGGGAAATGAAGAAATGCCATCTCGCCCCCCTCCAGAACAGTGTGGAACAGGACAAGAGGCTAGAGTCGAAAAAAGCCTATCAATATCATTGAACAAGAGCATTCCTTCAATAAATATTCATTGAGCATCTGCTATGTGCCAGGCACTGAACACAGGATGGCAAGGTTCCTGTCCTTAAACCTTAAAAGGTTCCTCAGATAAAATGAGATCATTTTACATAGTCATAAGTTCTGTGATAAAATATAAAGCAGTGAAAGAAGATGCAAGGTGATTGAGGGAGATGGAAGAGACCGTTTTAAAGAGGTGGTTAAGGCGGAGATTATATTTGAGCAGAGTGGCTGGATGCTGTGGCTCATACCTGTAATCTCAGTACTTCAGGAGGCTGAAGAAGGAGGATCATTTGAGTCCAGGAGTTTAAGGCCAGCCTGGGAAACATAGGAAGATCCCTTCTCTAGAAATTTTTTTTTAATTTGGTAAGCCTGGTGGCTTGTACCTGTAGTCCCAGCTACTCAGGAGGCTGATGCAGGATAATCACTTGAGCCTGGGCGGTTGAGGCTGCAGTGAGCTATGATCACGCCACTGTACTCCAGCCTAGGTGACAGAGCAAGACCCTGTCTCAAAAAAATTTAATAAAATAGGAAATAAAATTATATATAAATATATAAATAATATAAATACATATATATGAATATATAAATAA
>NW_016899721.1:0-811 GCF_001698545.2 Rhinopithecus bieti | reverse complement strand
TTCTTTCTTTCTTTCTTTCTTTCTTTCTTTCCGTAATAGTTGAATATGTGATTCTTTCATATTCCTGAAAAGCTGTTTACTTGTACAAGCAAACAATTTCATCTACTGTTTCCAGCAAAAGTGGGAACTGGCACCTCTTTTGAAAGTTCACCCTCATTTAGTGCACTAGAAGAAGTAATTTAATAATTTACTAAATTTAATAATTTAATAATTATAGCTTATATTTGTACAGGACTGATACATGCCAGGCACTTTTCTAAGAGGTTATTTATTTATATTAAGTCATTTAATTCCCACAACTTCTCTGTGAGGGAATTACTATTGTTATCTCCATTTTACAGGTAAGTAAACTGAGGCAGAGAGAAGTTAAACAATGTGCCCAAGGTTACACATCTAGTGAGGACTGGAGCTGAGGTACAAACCCAGGTAGTCTGGCTTCCAGGTTCATGCTTTTACCACTTATACTAGACTACGTAATAATTCCACCGAGAGCTTTGATAACAATTAATGGCATACACCCCACCTCTGCAGTGCCATGACAATTCTCCTGACGAAGCTTCCCAATCTGTCTTCTCTAGGCTACTGAAAGAACTTTCTAGCTGAACTTGAAGCTGTGAGTCATTCCCTGCTCCTCAGAGTAATTCCCCGGGGTTCATTCCTAACGCAAGGGGAGCTGCCCCTCTAAGCTTCAGCGAGGAGGGCTAAATGTTTGCAAGGCGAGCTGCCCCTCTAAGCTTCAGAGAGGAGGGCTAAATGTTTGGTTCAGCACATATCCTCAGTGTCTGGCAGAAGGATCAAAAGGGATGGAGGG
>NW_016899720.1:0-747 GCF_001698545.2 Rhinopithecus bieti | reverse complement strand
CTTTCTAATAAATTTCAGCAGTATTTAAGTACCATGATGCAGCTAACTTTCTAATTAAGATAAAATTCCATTAGCCGAGGTTACTTTTAATCTAGCCATGTCCTCATGCCTTATTTATTAAGTCAACTTATTTTGTGTTAAATGGTCGGGATGTGAATTTCTTGTTAAAGGAAATAATCAGATGGAGTCAAGGAGAAGCTGCCTCAGAATACCCATTACTGAGAATGTAAACTGTCAAAATAGGAAGAGATAGATTAGAAAATTAAAATAAATCAAATGGTCATAACGTTTATACTTTAAAATCAAGTCCGATGAAATCATGTTTGAAAATGACCACTCTTTAAAGAGTAACTGGTTAGTTGACATTTAGCTGATTCATCTTGTTTATCTTTAGAAAAGGAAAAGAATAAAATCACTTCCATCTCTAAAGATTCCATGGGAAATCCACCCATCCTCCTTGATAGATTCCCACAGAAAATATCAAAGATATTTCTAATTCAAATGGCTGCCCATAGGCAAGATAGAGAGATCATGTCAGCAAGCCTCTTAGTGCCACTGAGGCACAGAAAAGTCATTGCCAGGTGGAGGGCAATTTCTATTCTTTTTGATTCTAAGAATCCCTTCATTGGGCTAACTTCATCCAGAATGTACTTCTATGACAAACATTAGAATCAACTCCTTACTAGAATGGCATTAAATGACAAGAAGGTGTTTCAGAAGCCATATCTTCATTTCAGAATATTAAGC
>NW_016899719.1:0-807 GCF_001698545.2 Rhinopithecus bieti | reverse complement strand
ATTTTTTTTAAAAAGGCTCTTTTGAATACTATATGCCAGTATAAGCCTCAGTATGGATATTCCCATGCCTTCTCTCGCTTATCTTCCCTGATTCACACAGCTGTGCTGCACTACAAACGCTGTGAACCTAAAGAAAAGGCACCTGGGTTTTATTAAGTGTCACAAGTCAACTAAGGAGAGAAAACACCATTTTCATTTATTTTCTAAGCATGAATATCTGTGTGTATGTGTGTGCATGCATGAATTTAATAAGAAATTTTAATGAGAATCTAAAACTTGAGTTTTCATTACATTAAGAAGGCAATATATTATTTTATCTTTGTCCCACAAAGTATTTTCAGATTTCTTATAAAATATTTTGCTTCATTTTACAGTCTAATGGTGAAATTGGATATTTCATCGGAGCAAAATTTCCATTTCAGCTAAACTTTAGTTAATTACCAGCCATATGAATAGTTCCATCAGCCCTAATTTAACTTCTAAAAGAACTCAGAGTGGCAGATGGGGAACATAGCTAAAGCTCTTAAATGTGAGTTTATCACAGGTCATAATAAATAGGAAAATATATGGAGATAAGACCAAAAAAACCAAAAGAAAATGCAAGAATCAAGTCTGGAAAGAAGCAACAAAACAAAATAGATAAGTATGCATAAAGGTGGCCAGTAGATGATTAAAAGTAATGAATATTAGTGAAAACACATTTGCAAAACTGAGAGACAATGACCATGCAATTACCAAACCTAACAGCTTTATGAGTCATTGAGACTGAGTGAAATCATTAGGTTTTAAAATTTTTTACTTAATGTT
>NW_016899718.1:0-1197 GCF_001698545.2 Rhinopithecus bieti | reverse complement strand
TGCTCCATGGGGTGGGAAGAAAAAACATTCCTGTTCTACAAAGACCCAGAGTTCATTGGATGCTGATAAAAGTTTGGGAGAACTCGAAGTGGACTTCAAAGGAGGGAGAGGCGCTACGGCGTAAGTTCTGTACACGACATGGACAGTGTTTCCAGCAGAACTGTAGGAAGTCGCTCTCTGAGACAGAGGTTGCAGGATACTGTGGGCTTGTGTTTTCCCATGAGAACTTACAGCAAGCAGTCAAAGCCTCTCTTTTCCAATAAAAGAAAATCCATCTGTCTGAATTAATGCTTGAGAAATGCCCATTTCCTGCTGGCTCAGATTTAGCCCAAAATGGCATTTGATTAAACAGCATACAGCTCCTGTGAGCCCACATTCAACATTTTTTGATACATTTGATCCATCTTTGGTTTCTACAGAAGATGAAGAAGATAGGCTTAGAGAGAGAAGGCGGCTTAGTATTGAAGAAGGGGTTGATCCCCTCCCAATGCACAAATACATACATTTGAAGCTACTGCACAGGTTAATCCATTATATAAACTGGGACCAAAGTTAGCTCCTGGAATGACTGAAATAAGTGGGGACAGTTCTGCAATTCCACAAGCTAATTGTGACTCGGAAGAGGATACAACCACCCTGTGTTTGCAGTCACGGAGGCAGAAGCAGCGTCAGATATCTGGAGACAGCCATACCCATGTTAGCAGACAGGGAGCTTGGAAAGTCCACACACAGATTGATTACATACACTGCCTCGTGCCTGATTTGCTTCAAATTACAGGGAATCCCTGTTACTGGGGAGTGATGGACCGTTATGAAGCAGAAGCCCTTCTCGAAGGGAAACCTGAAGGCACGTTTTGCTCAGGGACTCTGCGCAAGAGGACTACCTCTTCTCTGTGAGCTTCCGCCGCTACAACAGATCCCTGCATGCCCGAATTGAGCAGTGGAATCACAACTTTAGTTTCGATGCCCATGACCCCTGTGTATTTCACTCCTCCACTGTAACAGGACTTTTAGAACATTATAAAGATCCCAGTTCGTGCATGTTTTTTGAACCATTGCTTACTATATCACTAAATAGGACTTTTCCTTTTAGCCTGCAGTATATCTGTCGCGCGGTAATCTGCAGGTGCACTACGTATGATGGAATTGATGGGCTCCCTCTACCCTCAATGTTACAGGATTTTTTAAAAGAGTATC
>NW_016899717.1:0-1198 GCF_001698545.2 Rhinopithecus bieti | reverse complement strand
AAAAAAAAGAAAAAAGAAAAGTTAAATGTTCTTTTCCTAAGATCAAGAACAAGACAAGGGTGTCCACTCATGCCACTCCTATTCCTCATTGTACTAGAAGTTCTAACCAGGGCAATTAGGCAAGAGAATGAAATACTAGATTGGTGCAAAAGTAATTGCGGTTTTGCCATTACTTTTAATAAAAGGCATCTTGATCGAAAAGGAAGAAGTAAACTATCTCTATTTGCAGATGACATGATCTTGCATGTAGAAAATCCCAAAAAATCCACTAAAACCAATAAAAGAAATGTAAAACTTACTCTGAAAACTACAAAGCATTGTTAAAAGAAATTGAAGACCTAAATAAATGGAAAGATATGACATGTTCATGGATCAGAAGACTTGATATTGTTAAGATGGCAATACTCCCTAAATTGATCTACAGACTTAGGGCAATAGCCATCAAAATTCCAACTGGCTTCTTTGCAGAAACTGATAAAGTGATCCTAAAATTTGTTTGGAAATTTGAGAGACCCAGAAAAGTCAAAACAGTTTTGAAAAGAAGAACAAAGTTGGAGGACTCACACTTCCCAATTTCAAAACTTACTACAAAGCTACAGTAATCTATACAATGTGATACTACCATAAGGACAGACAAATCAATGGAATAGAGTTCAGAGTCCAGAAATAAGCGCTCTCATTTAGAGTCAATTGGTTTTGACAAGGGTGCCAAGACAGTGCAATAGGAGAAAGAGTAATCTTTTAAACAAATGGTGCTGGGACAATCAGATCTCCACATGAAAAGAATGAAGTTGGACTCCCTTACCTCACACCATATACAGAAGTTAACTCAAAATGGATCAAAGACCTAAATGTAAGCACTAAAAGTATAAAACTTTTATAAGAAAACATAGGTATAATTCATGACCTTGGATTTGGCAATAGATTCTTAGATATGACACCAAAACCACAAGCAACAGAATTTAAAAAATAGATAAACTGGACATCATGAAAATTTAAAACTTTCTTTATTTTTATTTTTGAGATGGAGTCTCACTCTGTTGCCCAGGCTGGAATGCAGTGGCACAATCTTGGCTCACTGCAACCTCTGCCTCCTGGGTTCAAGTGATTCTCCTGCCTCAACCTCCCAAATAGCTGGGACTACAGTTATGCGCCACCACCCCCAGCTAGTTTTTTTGTATTTTTAGTAGAGACGAGG
>NW_016899716.1:0-1827 GCF_001698545.2 Rhinopithecus bieti | reverse complement strand
GATCCTGCACCAGGGCTGCAGGCGGAGCTGCCCACCAGTCCCCAGCTGCACCTGCACTCCTCAGCCCTTGGGCTGTTGATGGGACCAGGCGCCATGGAGCAGGGGGCAGCGCCTGTCAGGGGAGACTCAGGCTGAACAGGAGCCCACCGCAGGGGGAGGAGCTCAGACATGGCGGGCTGCAGGTCCCAAGCCCTGCCCCGCTGGGAGACAGCTAAACCTGGTGAGAATTTGAGGGCAGTGCCAGTGGGCTGGCACTGCTGGGGACCCGGTGCAACCTCCACAGCTGCTGGCCAGGGTGCTAAGCTCCTCACTGCCCTGGGCTTGTGGTGCCAGCCGGCCGCTCCATGTGCGGGGCTCACTGAACCCGTGCCCACACCCGTGCCCTCCAGGACTCGCACTGGCCCGTGAGCACCATGTACAGCCCTGCTTCCTGCCCGGGCCTCTCCCTCCACACCTCCCCACAAGCAGAAGGAGGCAGCTTCGGCCTCAGCCAGCCCAGAGAGTGGCTCCCACAGTGCCATGGCAGGCTGAAGGGCTCCTCAAGCACTGCCAGAGTGGACACTGAGGCCAAGGAGGTGCCGAGAGTGAGGGCTGCTAGCATATTGTCACCTCTCAATCCCCCCCTCTAAACGGGACACCCCAACTGCTGTTGGGAATATGGCCAATGACCGCTCTAGCTACTTCCTGCTGGATAGGGGTGATGAAGGGGCCCTGCAGTTGTAGTGTCCTCCAGAGGGGAGCTCTCTAGGCCAGTGAAAGTGCCAGCGGGTGGTCCAGGGGTCCTCAGTAGAAGTTAATTGAGTTCATTTGGGGTTCCATTTGTAAGACCATCTGTAGCTTGATGGCCTCGATTCTAGAGGAAGCAAATTTGATGAGAAGGTTAAAGATACAGGGCCCAAAGGCAAGTAACAGCAAGATGGCTGCACCAAGACCTAGAAAGGGGAGAAGCCATGTTGCCCAACTCCAGAGGTTGGTATAAGAATTTGAAAGGCATTGTCTGATTTCAGAAGCCTTTTCCTGTGAATGCCAGGTGGCATCTCCTACTATCCCTGACAGGTTAGTGTAAAACAACACTCTTCCCCTAAGAAAGTGCAGAGTCCTCCTTTCTCAGCAGTGAGGAGGTCTAGGCCTCAGCAGTTTTGGAGAGTCACTGCTGCTAAAGAGTCTGTTTGGGATGTGAAATAAGGATAGATTTTGTTATTTCTTGCAAACTCTCTGAGAAATCCTTTGAGAGTGTGTGGTAGTAGGATAATGAAGTAGATAAACCAGCTATTCTGGTTCCCGTAGCAGTAGCCATTCCTAACCCGATAAGTAGGGGTATTAGTTGTATGGCTCTGCACTGACAGACTTGAGCTTTAAGGGGTACTGATAAGGTCTGATTTCCTAGGGTAATATTAATGTTGGGACTTAGAAAGACTAAGGTGCAGGTGCCTGTCCAGTTAGTGGGGAGGCAGATATAGGTTAATGTTCCACATAAGAAGAATATACATTGACTGGGTGTACAGAACTTTACCCTGGCTTTTAAAGGAATAGGGTATGCTGCTTTTCTTTACTACTTCCATCTCTCTTTCTTTCTCTTCAACTTCTCTTTTGTCTCTCTTTCTCTTTGACTCCCTGTTTGTCTCTTTGTCTCTTTCCTTCTTTGACTTTCTGTCTGTCTCTTCCTCTGTCTCCTTCTCTTTGTCTCTCCTGTTTCTTCTTCTCTCTTTCTCTGACTTCCTCTTTCTCTCTTTTCATCTTGCTGGTCTTTCCCAGCCTCTGCCAGCTGCTTATGCTGCTGTTCTCCCCTCTCCTTCCCATTTTGATGGCTTTGGCAGTGTAAGACTG
>NW_016899715.1:0-851 GCF_001698545.2 Rhinopithecus bieti | reverse complement strand
TCACCCTCTCAAAGGGTGAACAAGAATCAAGTAGGGATGCTGGACACAGTGGCTCATGCCTGTAATCCCAGCACTTTGGGAGGCCAAGGTGGGTGGATCGCTTCAGCCCAGGAGTTTGAGAACAGATTGGGCAACATGGTGAAACCCCATCTCTACAAAAAAACACAAAATTAGCTAGGTGTGGTGGTGCGTGCCTGTAGTTCCAGCTTATGGGGAGGCTGAGGTGGAAGGGCCACTTGAGTCTGGCAGGTGGAGGCTACAGTGAGCCGTGAGCACATCACTGCATTCTAGCCTGGGTGACGGAGCGAAACCCTGTCTCAAAACAAAACAAATGAACAACAAAAAAACGAATTAGGTAGGGTAAAACAGGTGGTAGGGGTAGGAGGACAGGGCTTTCCAGATAGCAAAGGGCATGAATAAAGGCGCAGAGTGAATAGCATGGTATATGCCGGGAACCACACATGGTTTGGTGCTGCTAGAAGATGAGATTCAAAGAAGGAAGAGGTTAAAATGAGGCTAGACAGGAGGAGTGGATGTCCAATCACTGACAGCTTTGAAGGCCACCCCAACGAGCTTAGATTATAGTCTGTAGGTGGTGAGGGTTATTTAAGCAGGGAAATGGCATGGTCTGATTTGTTTTCTATTATATAGAGCAGTATGGTGGCTATGTGGAAGACATATTTGAAGGAAACAACACTGTAGGAAGAGAAACATCATAGAAATGTATTATGGGAGTTCAGATGAAAGATGATAAAGCCCTGAATTAAGACATTTGGTGACAGAAGAGGAGATGACAGATTGGAGAACTATTTAGAAGGTAAAATCAGCAGGGAGAAGTCAAGGATGACTAG
>NW_016899714.1:0-1531 GCF_001698545.2 Rhinopithecus bieti | reverse complement strand
TTTATTTATTTTTTGAGATGGAGTCTCACTCTGTAGCCCAGGCTGGAATGCAGTGGTGCAGTCTCGGCTCACTGCAACCTCTGCCTCCTAGGTTCAAGCAATTCTCTGCCTCAGCCTCCTGAGTAGCTGGGATTACAGGTGCCCACCACCACCACGCCCGGCCAATTTTTGTATTTTCAGTAGAGATGGGGTTTCACCATCTTGGCCAGGCTGGTCTTGAACTCCTGACATCGTGATTCACCCGCCTCGGCCTCTGAAAATGCTGGGATTATAGGCGTGAGCCACCATACCCGGCCATTACTGAGAACTTTTAAAGGGGAAAGGGAAGACCAATGAAAGACTAGGGATCTCCACATTTAAGTAGTGGGTAAGGGAGTCAGGTATAACACTTTAATTGAAAGTTAGGATCTTTAAGAAGTTAATATAAATAAATGGAATATCTGATGTGAAAAAAAACTATAGCCAACTTTATTGAAGTAAGATTGTTTAGGATTCTTGCTGTTTATTAGTAATTCAACCTTACTTTCTATCAAACAGTAGGATTTTGTTTAGTATTTGTGAATTTTTTTTTTTTTTTGTATTTTATTGTATACTAACAAAATATAAACATTTAGTCCAGTGCAGTGGCTCGCTTATGCTTGTAAACCCAGCACTTTGGGAGGCTGAGGTGGGAGAAACTCTTGAGGCCAAGAGTTCAAGACCAGCCTGGGCAGCATAGCAAGGACCCATCTCTACAAAAGTACTAAAATAAAATAAAAAAATTAGCCAGGCATGGTGGCATGAGCCTTTAGGCCCAGTTACTCAGGAGGCTGAGGTGAGAGGATCGCTTGAGCCCAGGAGTTCAAGACTGAAGTGAGCCATGATCATCACTGCATTTCAGCCTGGTTTGACAGAGCAACACCTTGTCTCAAAATAAATAAATAAATCCAGTTGGACTAGTTAGATTGTCACCGAGTATATAATTTAAACTTATATCAGGGTATTGAAGCTAAAAGCAAATATAAATATAACCTACAGTTGCCTTCATTTCTTTCCCCTTGCCTAATATATGTTCTTGGGGAAGAACCAAATGTGTAGTAGGAAAGATAAGTTTGGCCCTAATATAGTAGTTGGGTTTTCTTTCATCACTCTGTAGTAGAAGACCTCTCAAAAGGAATTAGGCAATTTCGATTGTTGAGTTTTGTTTTGTTTTTTTCTTTAAAGAGAATAAAAGCCTTCAATTTTTTTTTTTTTTTTTTTTTTTTTTTTTTTTTTTTTTTTGAGACAGAGTTGGCTGGGCACAGTGGCTCACGCCTGTAACCCCAGCACTTTGGGAGGCCAAGGCAGGTGGATCACCTGAGGTCAGGAGTTTAAGAACAGCCTGGCCAACATGGTGAAACCCCATCTCTGCTAAAATACAAAATTAGCCAGGTGTGGTGGTGGGTGCCTGTAATCCCAGCTGCTTGGGAGGCTGAGGCCGGAGAATTGCTTGAAGAACCTGGGAGGCGGAGATTGCAGTGAGCCAAGATTGTGCCACTGCACTCCAGGCTGG
>NW_016899713.1:0-1195 GCF_001698545.2 Rhinopithecus bieti | reverse complement strand
TAATGCTGCTATAAGAACATACCCGAAACTGGGTAATTTATAAATGAAAGACATTTAATGGACTCACATTTCCATATAGCTGGGGAGGCCTCACAAACATGGTGGAAGGCAAAGGAGGAGCAAAGGCACATCTTATATGGCATGGTGGCAGACAAAAGAGCATTGTACAAGGGAACTGCCTTTTATAAAACCATCAGATCTCTTGAGACTTATTCACTATCATGTGAACAGCATGGGAAAACCCACTGGCATGATTCAATTACCTCCCCCCGGTCTCTCTCACGCAACGTGGGGATTATGGGAGCTACAATTCATGATGAGATTTAGGTGGGGACACAACCAAATCATACCAAAGAGTAAGACGATTCTTATAAAATGAGTTGAGACATGTTCACTCTTCTATTTTATGAAAGAGTTTGTGTAGAATTGGTATCATTTCTTTTTTAAATGTTTAACTATATTCACCAGGGAAATCATCTTATCCCAGTGTTTTTTGTTTTGTTTTGGTTTGGTTTTTTTAAGGGTTTTAATTATGAATTCTATTTTAATAGGTAAAGGGCTATTTGAATTTTCTATTTCTTTTAGGATAAATTTTAATAATTTGTTTTAAGAAATTCCATTTGAGACTGGGCATGGTGACCCACACCTGTAACCCCAACACTTTGGGAGGAGGGAGGGGATTGCTTTAGACCAGGAGTTTGAGATCAGCCTGGGCAACATAACAAGACTTCATTTCTACAAATTTTTTTTTTTTAATTAGCCAAGTGTGTTAGCATATGCCTATAGTCCCAGCTACTTGGAAGGCTGAGGCAGGAGGATCACTTGAGCTCAAGAGTTCAAGGCTGCTATAAACTGTGGATCGTGCTACTGCACTCCAGCCTGAGCAACAAAGCAAGGCTGTGTCTCAAAAAAAGAAAAGAAATTCCATCTGAGCTGTTGAATTTAATAGTATAAAGTTCAGAATATTTCCTTATCATTTTTTCACTCCTTGGAGGTACGATTTACATACTGTAAAATCATGTATTTTCAGTGTGGAGATTTTTTTCCTTTCCTAAATCTCCACTTTTCATTGATATATAATTTACATATCATAAAATTCACCATTTTAAAGTGTACAAATCAGTGGTTTTAGTGAATCTGTAAAGTGTGCAACCATCATCTTTATTTAATTCCAGAATATTTTCATCACCTCAAA
>NW_016899712.1:0-1532 GCF_001698545.2 Rhinopithecus bieti | reverse complement strand
GTAGCTATGGCACATTTGTCTGGTGACTTCTCCTTTCCTCTTCAGCCCCAGGCAGATGTTTCCCTGTTCTGTTCCTACAGGCATTCTGGAGTTAGTATAATATTGCTTTCTTTGCAAGTCTCAGAACTGTTGAACTTTTCTTAAAGGGCCAAAGGCCACGTGTTCTATGCCATTCCAAAACATTTAAGCAGAATGCAGCCAGATTCCTGAATGAAACCATAGCATCTCTTTGTCAGTGTGGAAAATGGGCACTCTTCACCATGCTGTGAAGATGAACCAAAGCCTGCTCTGGCAAGTTAATACCAGCACTTGTTAAAACCCAGCACTTGTAGGTGCTGCAGTAGGCGATAGCCATCTTGTCTCCTCTTGAAATCTTTTATTCTTTCAGAGCTCACTATGTGCAGCGCTCTGTCGTTGGTGTTTGCATAGCAGAGAAGTAGTCATCGTTTAGTAGAAAAGTGTGAGCTTTGAAGCCAGACATAGATTTAAATGCCACTTACTACTTATGTGACTTAGGGGATAGTTAACTAGCATCTCTGGGTTTCTGTTTTCTCATTGGCAAAATGGGGATAGTAATACCTATCTTGCAGCACTGCTGAAGAGATAAAATTATGTAAAGCAAGAGTCACAGTACCTGGGATGTCATAGGAGTTCATTAAATAGTGGCTGGCATTAGCTATTATAATAGAGTGTGGTTCCTTTAATAGTATGAGACCTAGGTAATATTATCCCCTATTTTACAGGAGAGGATGTTGAGGCTCAGAAATGTTAAGTGCCTTGTCCCAGATCACATGGCAAGGAGAAGCTGAAGCTGAGCTATCAGCCTGGATCTGACTCCAAGGCCTGTTGTTTTCCTCTAATGCATCACGTCCTACGTGAGTGCTGTTACAGAGCCAGAGGTGCCTGCTGCTGCCTCAGTCTGGCTGCCTCCCCATTCCCCTGAACAGTACTATTAGAGATACAAAGCTAATGGAGAATGAGGACCTTTCACAACCTGCTTTTGCCTTTCCAGATCCGGAAGAAGAGCTATTAATTATAGAGCATTTTGAGGAAGATTTTTTTCCTTAGGAATACAGATTCCCCAGGAAATTGCCAGCCTTCTGTCTTTGTTTCAGCTCAAAGTATGACTAATGTTTTGAGACTTATTGTTGGCTAGGAAGTCAAGTCACATCAATTATTCATTTAAATTGGAGGATTTGGGGTTATTTGGAGGACAAATAACTTTAGAAATATTTGTGTAAGTTTCTAATGAAATAGAAAACTCAACTGATTGTTTGTATTTCATGTTGTTTCTTAGGCAACAGGAGGAGGATATGAAAGTGATGATGCATATCATAACGCCGAACTTTTCTTCTTAGACATTCATAATATTCATGTTATGCGGGAATCTTTAAAAAAAGTAAAGGACATTGTTTATCCTAATGTAGAAGAATCTCATTGGTTGTCCAGTTTGGAGTCTACTCATTGGTTAGAACATATCAAGGCAAGTATATTTTGTTAAAATATTTGCATATATAAACAAGAATGTAATT
>NW_016899711.1:0-1232 GCF_001698545.2 Rhinopithecus bieti | reverse complement strand
TATAATTTATCTTTAATTTTTGTGAACTAGGGACTCTCCTAAGAAATTATCAAATACAACTACAGATGCAATTTTTAAAAAGTAATCCAGTTTAAAGCTATCTTTGAAAACAATTTTGTTTTTATGTTTATGATTTGAATAAGCACAAAATTATCTATTTGTATCAAGAACCAAATTTTTCATGCTGTGCAAATTGTGTTTTCTAGAAATGTTTCTATGTAAAATTTTAATTTTACTCTTATACTTTATTATAAAAGATACTGATTTGATTAGTATTCTCTTACCAGAAACACATACTAGCCATGAGATTAAATCCTTTTGACTATGAATTACGTAAAATTTCTAAGAAAGACCATTGAGTGATTTAGAAAACTTTGTTAAAGAGTATGAAAGTAGGAATGATTTGTTCTTATAATTCAGCCTTATTAAGAAGAATGGCTCAGGATTGCCTAGAGATGTGCCCAAATATTGTTCCAAAAGTTTCTTTGAATTATTAATATTGAGTTATTTTCAATGTTTCCATTCAGTGAATTTCTCAACCCTTGGTTTTGAGAACATAATGCTAATTAAGGTGTCCGCTGTTGTTTAATGCTATTCCATTGTAACTGCTAATAATAGCATTTTCCTGCTTTATATAAAAAAATTATATTTAAAATGTTGTGTGTGTTCTCTGATTTCTTTTCTTACAGCTTGCCAGTATTTGCCGTGCTGAAATGTTTTAATTTATAATTTCCTTCCTTTGTACCTTTTAGTTTTCTCTGTTGCTGCTTTTCTGTGACACGAGCCTTTCATTATAGTCACTCTTCTTTTTTCCTTCCCCACTTCTTTCTTTTCCTTTTTTAAAGCCATGAGAAGCCGATCCATTGGTGAATGTGCTCTGCCATCGGCCTATATACGCAGTGCTAAAAGTGCTCCTGTTCTGATCCATACTTCCAAACCCTTCTTGCCTGATATTGTTCTCACTCCCCTTTCTGATGAGCTTTCAGGTAGTGCCACCTCTGCTAATTTCTGCACCACCCTTTTCACTTTTAATCCTCTGCTTTCAAATTTTGCTTAATCAAATAAACTCTTTAAAGTTAATTTCTTTGGGGAGGTGTGGGAAACTGGGAAAATGATTGAGAAATCAACATTTTGAGTTATTTGAACTCTAATGCTGTCCTTGCAGTTCATTCTGGAAGTGCTAAGTTTAGTGCTGTGCCAATGTCCAGTATTTTTGGTTGTAAATGGCCATT
>NW_016899710.1:0-1126 GCF_001698545.2 Rhinopithecus bieti | reverse complement strand
GACAGAGTCTGGCTCTGTCGCCAGGCTGGAGTGCAGTGGCGCGATCTCGGCTCACTGCAAGCTCCACCTCCCGGATTCAAGGGATTCTCCTGCCTCAGCCTACCGAGTAGCTGGGACTACAGGTGCATGCCACCATGCCCAACTAATTTTGTATTTTAGTAGAGACGGGGTTTCACCATTTGGGCCAGGATGGTTTTGATCTCTTGACCGCGTGAACTGCCCACCTCAGCCTCCGAAAGTGCTGGGGTTACAGGCATGAGCCACTGCGCCTGTCCAAAATTTTTTTTCCATGTAGTCTCTGTGGGTGAAATTTTGTTGTCACTCTTTTCCTTCTGTGTTTGCATTTTCCTTAATATTGAAATCAGTGTATTTCCTCTGCTTTCCATTTAGTTTTGGATTACTTATGTATATTTTAACACTTTTATAGCCTTATATATACTTATAACTTTATTACCACTATTTCTTGATTTTCTAGCTTATAAATAATGAGGAAATTACTATATTATGTAATTCCCTGTCTTTTCTTAATGTCTCTTAATCTTATTGTTTAATCATTTTTTATGTTGTCAGAGTGTACACCATTTATTTTATTTTATTTTATTTTTTAAGAGAGGAGGTTCTTAATCTGTTGCCCAGGCTGGAATGCAGTAGTGTGATTATACCTGACTTCAGCCTGAAACTCCTGGGCTCAAGTAATCCCCCCACCTCATCATCCCAAGTAACTAGGACTACAGGTATGCACAACCACACCTGGCTAGTTAAATTTTTTTTTTTCTTTTGAGATAGGGGTCTTGCTATGTTGCCCAGGCTGGTCTTGAACTTCTGGTCTCAAGTGATCTTCCTGCTTTGGCCTCCAGACTAGCTGTAATTACAGGAGCGAGCCACTGTGCTGTGCTCCCATTTACATTTGTTTACACAGCCTTTATCCTATGTTTTCTTTAGTTGTAGCCAGTTAAGTGGATTAAATGTTCAATGTCTGTTGTTTCAGTGTAGTTTCTCCATTTATCATTGATTAAGTGAGTTTTCTCTTCTTGTAGTTTCCTCGGAAAAGTCTCATGGGAAATATATTTATCTATAGGTTTTATACGTGAATGACAGTTTGACTGAGTTTAAAACTCTTGATTCA
>NW_016899709.1:0-686 GCF_001698545.2 Rhinopithecus bieti | reverse complement strand
TGTGAGGCAGAGGTTGCAGTGAGCCAAGATTATGCTACTGCACCCCAGCCTGGATCACAGATCAAGACTCCCATGCAAAAAAAAAAAAAAAAAAAAAAAAAAAAAAAAAAAAAAAAAAAAAAAAAAAAAAAAATGTATGCAGTTAAATCTACAATAAAATGCAAATGGCACTTGTATAAACTATTTCTAAAAGTTCCCAGAAGAAGGTTGTATGCCCGTTAGGAAGACTGATAGATGAGAAGATAATTCAAATGTCACATGTTGAATTTCCTCTCCAAGGGATCCCAAACTCTTGAAGGCATGGGATTGTGTGTAATTATTCAATTTTGTTGCCACCACCTATGGCTTGTGGCCTTTGCTCATCTGTTCCCTAAATTGTTTTAGGGACTGGCTGCTGAGGAGTTGGGTGAGAAGCTAAGAAATTGTTTTAGTCACAATTACTTACAGAGGTATCTTGAAATTAATAATCTTGAGCTGGCTGTAGCACATTTTAAATTATGTATATATTCTATATCTGTACACTTTGTTTTGAGACAGAGTCTGGGTGACAGCCTGTGTCACCCAGGCTGGAGTGCAGTAGTGGCTCCCCACAGCCTTCAACTTCTGGGCTCCAGTGTTTCTCCTGCCTTAGTCTCTCAAGTAGCTGGGAATACAGACATGTGCCACCATGCCAACCTAATTATTAT
>NW_016899708.1:0-1532 GCF_001698545.2 Rhinopithecus bieti | reverse complement strand
TTGGAGACGAAGTCTCTCTCTGTCGCCCAGGCTGGAGTGCAGTGGCACGATCACGGCTCACTGCAAGCTCCACCTCCCAAGTCCAGGTGATTCTTGTGCCTCAGCCTCCCGAGTAGCTGGGATTACAGGCATTCGCCACCACACCCGGCTAATTTTGTGTTTTAGTAGAAACAGGGTTTCATCATGTTGGCCAGGCTGGTCTTGAACTCCTGGCCTCAAGAGATCTGCCCGCCTCAGTCCCCAAAGTGCTGGTATTCAAGGTGTGAGCCACCACACTCGGCCTATAAAGTATTAATCTTTCTGTGATTGGTTTATTTATATATAGCCACCTCTGCACTCTTCTGGTTACTATCTGTATGACATGTCTTTCCCTGTCCTTTCACCTTCATCCTATTTGTGTCTTTAGATCTAAAGTGAGTCTCTTGTAGACAGTGTATACTTGGATCATTTAAAATGTTACTTATGTCTTTATTTTTTGAGACAGTTCTTGCTCTGTTGCCCAGGCTGGAATGCAGTGGTGCAATCACAGCTGACTGACATCCTGGGCTCAAGTGATCCTCCTACCTCAGCCTTCTAAGTAGCTGGGACCACAGATAGGCACCATCATGCCTGGCTATTTTCTGTTTTTTGTATTTTTTGTAGAGACAGGGTTTTGCCACATTGCCCAGGTTTGGATCATTCTTTAAGTGGTACATTGACAAATTATAATTGTATATGTTTACGGAGTACAAAGTTATATTAGAATTTAGGAATATAAGGTGAAATGATTAAATCAAAGTAGTTAACATATCCATCACCTCATATACTTATTCTTTGTTGTGAGAATATTTACTCTTGGCAATTTTGAAATGTGCAATAAATTACATTTATGGCTGGGCAGGGAGGCTCACACCTGTAATCCCAACACTTTGGGAGGCCAAGGCGGGAGGATTACTTGAGGTGAGAAGTTCAAGGCCAGCCTGGTCAACACAGCAAGACCCCATCTCTTACAAAGTTAAAATTAAAAAACAGTCAGGAGTGGTGGTACATGCCTATAGTCCTAGTTAGTAAAGAGGCTGAGGTGGGAGGATCTCTTGAGCTCATGAGTTCAACGTTACAATAAGCTGTAATTGTGTCATTGTACTCCAAGTTCATGTTTGGGATAATCAATAAAGAAAATAAAACTTCAGTGCTGAAGGAAAGGCACATGGAACAATTGATTATTGCAATTTTATAAGAATTTACTGGACAGACTATATTACCTTGCTGTATTCTCTAGCCCCATGCTAGCAGTTGCAAGGGATTTCAAGTTTAAACACATGTTTATGTAATCAATAGGTACCGTTAACTGACAAAAGTCCTAGTGTATATCTTGACAACCTACAGAAATATTTGCAACTATCTTTGTCTATACAATGGACATATTAGTAAAGTAAGCTTAGATATTTAAGCAGATGAATTACTAATATTTAAGTATTGAAAAGCAATGAGCAAGTGCATATTCATGTACCCATGAACCCAGTGGCTCCCTCTGTCACCTCCTGCTGGATGGC
>NW_016899707.1:0-1196 GCF_001698545.2 Rhinopithecus bieti | reverse complement strand
CCAGATTGAAGTCTGGGCCAGGAACAATGGTAACTGTGGGAAACTCAACAAAGAGTGAGTACAGCTAAAGGAACAGGGGAGCAGAAGGTATACATGTCAGGTGTAAGGAAGAAAATAGATTTTGGAAGTTATGAGAACTGTAGAGAGTGAGTTGAGCATAGTTTGTGATTTTGAGGGCTTCTAAAAGTATTAGGGCAGTGGTGGCCGCCACATGGAGACATAATGGCCAGCCTAAAACAGTAAGGTCAAGTTGTTTGGACAAAAGGCTACAGGGCACAGTCCTGGTCCTTGTGTAACAATTCCAGCTGCACAGCCCTGCACTTCAGCTGTGTGTAATGAAAAGGGTTGGGATGAGTCAGGGAGAGCTAGTGTGGGAGCAGTCTCTAAAGCTGCCTTCAAGGAACGGAAAGTGGAGTGGGGAAAGGATTTATGATCTATGGGGTCCTAGGTTTCCTTTTGTGAGTTTATATAATGCTTTTGTTAGGATGGCAAAACCAGGTATCCAACCATGAAAGGAAAGGAGTTGTTGTTTTGTAGAAGGGGTTGGAGTTTGAGAGTTCAGTCAGACATGATTGGCAGGGAGAGCACATGTGTTTTGTGAAAATTATGCTGAAGTAGGTAATGGATGGAGAAGAAATTTGAGCTTTGGAAGGGGATACCCAATATCCCTTGGAGAATAAATGTTGAAGGAGCAGGAGGGTGTCTTGTTGAGAAGATTCAGAGGAGGAGCTACAAAGCAGAAGGTCATCAATATATTGAATAAGGTGAGAAGCAGAGGGGAGGAAATAAAGTAAATCTTAAGAAAGAGCTTGGCTGAAGTAATGAGGGCTGTCTCTGAAGCCTTGCGGCAGTACAGTTCAGGTAAGCTGCTGGGACTGATGGGTGTCAGGGTCAGTCCAGGTAAAACAAAGAGAGGCTGGGATGAGGGGTGTAGGGGAACAGTGAAAAAAGCATCTTTAAGATCAAGAATGGAATAGTGTGTGGTGGAGGAAGGTATTGAGAACAAAAGAGTGTATGGGTTGGGCACCACAGGGTGGATAGGCAAAACAATTTGGTTGATAAGGCACAGATCCTGAACTAACCTGTAAGACTTGTCCGGTTTTGAATAAAATGGGAGAATTGTGAGGAGAGTTTATAGGTTTTAGAAGCCTATGCTGTAGCAGGCAAGTGATAACAGGCTTTAATCCCCTTAAAGC
>NW_016899706.1:0-1534 GCF_001698545.2 Rhinopithecus bieti | reverse complement strand
ATGTATTTGTACCCCTTTTAAACTTAAACTATACTTTCCTAAAAGTAATCCTATTGACTCCTGTTGTGACCTTTTGCTGGGGTTCCCCAGGCAGAAGGCTCACAGCTTTTGTGCAGCATAAATCTACTGTGACACTACCAGCTATAGCAGGGGACAGACATTGTACAGAGGTGAGGGAATGGCCTGAGCTGGAAATGCCCTGATTTAGAACAGGGCCCAGGATGAAATTAGGTTCTCTTCTTTATCAAACTTAGAGTGACACTGATTAGCCTAATGCTTTCCTTTTATACATTTTGGACATATATCAGGCTCAACAGTTTTCTTTTTTCCCCTGTCTGGCGGCCTGATGCACTGATTATTTCTACATTCCTTCTTAGTATGAATAGCTTGTTTAAATTCTTTAAGTAATTTAAAAGGAAAAGGCTCAAAAGTAGCTACATTTCCCTGTTGATCTGGGGTTGTATTCTAACAGGGAACTGCCAAGTCTGTAAATCACCCTCTCTTCTAGCTTGCTGAATTCCTACCTGAATAGAACTGAGAGTGGTTGCTTGAGGCGATGCTTGAACAGTCACTGGGGTAACTATTTTCTCCCAGTGTCCTCCGGAAAAGAAAGATCTGGAGGGTCTTTTCTTTAAAATAATAATGAGGGAGTGTGGAAGGGTAGGGATGAACCTCTCCCTCCTTTGCCACTTTAGCTTTAGCTGGCAAATAAACTTGCTCTGTAACTTCTTCTGTTACTTTATTATACTCTCCTTCCTCCTCCTCATCAGTGTGAAAAGGTTCCAAGGTGGAATGAACCACAACCCACACTTGTCCCATTGTTACCCTGACGTTTCCAAGCTCCCCTTCTTACTCACCATGAAGATTGCTTTAAGAGTACTCGGGTATCCTCCAGCTAGTTCCACATTCTCCAACCATCACTCCAGTGATCCTTTGACCTGGGTTTGAGTCCCCACGATGGACGCCACTTGTCAAGACCAGCTCAGTCAGGGAGACCCTAACCCAGCAGTGCTAGAGGAATTAAAGACACACACACACACAGAAACATAGAGGTGTAAAGTGGGAAATCGGGGTCTCACAGCCTTCAGAGCTGAGAGCCACAAATGGAGATTTACCCACATATTTATTAACAGCAAGCCAGTCATTAGCATTGTTTCTATAGGTATTTGATTAACTAAATGTATCCCTATGGGAAATGAAGGGATAGACCAAAATAAAAGGGTGGGTCTGGCTAGTTATCTGCAGCAGGAACATGCCCTTAAGGCACAGATTGCTCATGCTATTGTTTGTGGTTTAAGAACACCTTTAAGTGCTTTTCTGCCCTGGGAGGGCTAGGTGGTCCTGGCCCTCATTCCAGTAAACCCACAACCTTCCAGCATGGGCATTATGGCCATCATGAACATGTCACAGGGCTGCAGAGATTTTGTTTATGTCCAGTTTTGGGACCAGTTTATGGCCAGATTTTGGTGGCCTGTTCCCAGCAATAAATAAATAAATAAATAAATAAATAAATAAATAAATAAAATAAATAAAT
>NW_016899705.1:0-1132 GCF_001698545.2 Rhinopithecus bieti | reverse complement strand
GATGGTAGTTTGTATTTCTGTGGGATCAGTGATGATGTCCCCTTTATCATTTTTTGTTGTGTCTATTTGATTCATCTCACTTTTTTTATTTATTAGGCTGGCTAGTTGTCCATGTACTTTGTTAATCTTTTCAAAACCCAGCACCTGAATTCGTTGATATTTTGAAGGGTTTTCATGTCTCTATCTCCTTCACTTCCACTGTGATCTTTGTTATTTCTTGTCTTCTGCTAGCTTTTGAATATGTTTGCTCTTGCTTCTCTAGTTCTTTTAATTGTGACGTTAGGGTGTCAATTTTAGATCTTTCTTGCTTTCTCCTGTGGGTATTTAGTGCTATAAATTTCTCTCTAAACACTGCTTTAACTGTGTCCCAGAGATTTTGGTACATTGTGTCTTTGTTCTCATTGGTTTCAAAGAAATTATTTATTTCTGCCTTAATTTCATTATTTACCTAGTTGTCATTCAGGAGAAAGTTGTTCGGTTTCCAAGTAGTTGTACAGTTTTGAGTGAGTTTCTCCATCCTGAGTTCTAGTTTGATTGCACTGTGGTCTGAAAGTCGATTGTTTGTTATTATTTTGTTCTTTTGCATTTCCTGGGGAATGTTTTACTTCCAATTATGTCATCAATTTTAGAATAAGTGCATTGTGGTCCTGAGAAGAATGTATATTCTGTTGATTTGTGGTGCAGAGTTCTATAGTTGTCTATTAGGTCCACTTGGTCCAGAGTTGAGTTCAAGTCCTGAATAGCCTTGTTAATTTTCTGTCTCATTGACCTGTCTAATATCGACCGTGGAGAGTTAAAGTCTCCCACTATTATTGTGTGGAAGTCTAAGTTTCTTTGTAGGTCTCTAAGAACTTGCTTAATGGATCTCGGTGCTCCTGTATTAGTAGGATATATATTTAGGATAGTTACTTCTTCTTCTGGCATTGATCCCTTTACCATTATGTAATGCCCTTGTTTGCCTTTTTTGATCTTTGTTTGTTTACAGTCTGTTTTATCAGAGATTAGGATTGCAAACCCTGCTTTTTTTTTCTTTTTTGATCCCTTTACCATTATGTAATGCCCTTGTTTGCCTTTTTTGATCTTTGTTTGTTTAAAGTCTGTTTTATCAGAGATTAGGATTGCAAACTCTGCT
>NW_016899704.1:0-313 GCF_001698545.2 Rhinopithecus bieti | reverse complement strand
TTATTTTATTTTATTTTATTTTTTTTTTTTTGAGACGGAGTCTCAATCTGTCGCCCAGGCTGAAGTGCAGCAGCCGGATCTCAGCTCACTGCAAGCTCTGCCTCCCGGGTTCACGCCATTCTCCTGCCTCAGCCTCCCGAGTAGCTGGGACTACAGGTGCCCGCCACCTCGCCCGGCTAGTTTTTTGTATTTTTTAGTAAAGACGGGGTTTCACCGTGTTAGCCAGGATGGTCTCGATCTCCTGACCTCGTGATCCACCTGTCTCGGCCTCCCAGAGTGCTGGGATTACAGGCTTGAACCACCGCGCCCAGCC
>NW_016899703.1:0-1200 GCF_001698545.2 Rhinopithecus bieti | reverse complement strand
ACAAGAAGAACTACCTATCCTAAATATATATGCACCTAATACAGGAGCACCTAGATTCATAAAGCAAGTTCTTAGATACTTACAAAAAGACTTAGACTCCAACACAATAATAGCGGGAAACTTTAAACACCCCACTGTCAATATTAGACAGGTCAACAACACAGAAAACTAACAAGGATATTCAGGATTTGGACTCAGCTCTGGACCAAGCGGGCCTAATAGGCAGCTACAGAACTCTCCACCCCAAATCAACAGAAGATACGTTCTTCTCAGCACCTCATTACACTTATTCTAAAATTGACCACATAATTGGAAGTAAAACACTCCTCAGCAAATGCAAAAGAATGGAAATCATAAGAAACAGTCTCTCAGACCACAGTGCAATCAAGTTAGAACTCAGGATTAAGAAACTCACTCAAAACTGCACAACTATATGGAAACTGAGCAACCTGCTCCTGAGTGACTACTGGGTAAATAACGAAATTAAAGTAGTAATAAAGATGTTCTTTGAAACCAATGAGAACAAAGACACAATGTACCAGAATCGCTGAGACACGTTTAAAGCAGTGTGTAGAGGGAAATTTATAGCACTAACTGCCCACTAGAGAAAGCAGGAAAGATCTAAAATCGACATCCCAACATCACAATTAAAAGAACTAGAGAAGTGAGAGCAAACAAATTCAAAAGCTAGCAGAATACAGGAAATAGCTAAGATTAGAGCAGAACTGAAGAAGATAGAGATACAGAAAACCCTTCAAAAAATCAATGAATCCAGGAGTTGGTTTTGGAAAAGATCAACAAAATAGATAGACTGCTAGTCAGACTCATAAAGAAGAAAAGAGAGAAGAATCAAATAGATGCAATAAAAAATGATAAAGGAGATATCACCACTGATCCCACGGAAATACAAACTACCATCAGAGAATACTATAAATACCTCTATGCAAATAAACTAGAAAATCTAGAACAAATGGATAAATTCCTGGACACATACACCCTCCCAACTCTAAACAAAGAAGAAGTTGAATCCCTGAATAAACTAATAACAAGTTCTGAAATTGAGGCAGTAATTAATAGCCTACCAACCAAAAAAGTCAAGGACCAGATGGATTCACAGCCAACTTCTAGCGGAGGTACAAAGAGGAGCTGTTACCATTGCTTCTGAAACCACTCCAAACAACTGAAAAGAGAGAATCCTCC
>NW_016899702.1:0-311 GCF_001698545.2 Rhinopithecus bieti | reverse complement strand
TTATTACCCACCTTCTGAAGCCTACTTCTGTCAATTCATCAAAATCATTCTCCGTCCAGTTTTGTTCCCTTGCCGGCGAGGAGGTGTTCTGGTTTTGGAATTTTAGCCATTTCGTGCTAGTTTCTCCGCATCTTTGTGGATTTATCTACCTCTGGTCTTTGATGTTGGTGACCTTCGGATGGGGTATTTTAGTGGACGTGCTATTCCTTTCTGTTTGTTAGTTTTCCTTCTTACAAACAGGCTCCTCTGCTGCAGGTCTGCTGGAGGTCTACTCCAGACCCTGTTTGCCTGGGTATCACCAGCAGAGGCTG
>NW_016899701.1:0-1997 GCF_001698545.2 Rhinopithecus bieti | reverse complement strand
AATGATTTAACTCTATGAGATGAATACAAACATCACAAAATAGTTGGACAGAAAGCTTCTCTCCGATTTTCGATGGAAGACATTTCCTTGCCTCACACAGACCTCCGGTCGCCACTTGCTATTTCTTCGCAGAACTCTTAAAGACCGACTTTGAAATTGCGAAATGTAGAGTAAGGTTTAACGCTGTGAAAAGAAGGGACATGTCCGTGAACAGTTTCTTCGAGTGTTTCTTTCTGTTTTTTATTAGAAAACATTTCATTTTTTGCCATAGTCCTCAATGTGCTCCGAATATCACTCTTTTGGTTTTACAGGAACAGTGTTAAGACTGTGCCTTATGAGAAGAAAGTTAAAACTCCCAGAGTGGAATGCACACATCACCAAGCAGTTTCTCAGAAAACTTCTCTCCACTATTTATCTGACTATATTTCATATTTCACCATAGTCCCGAATGTGATCCCAAATATCCCTTCACGGATCCATCCACGAGGGAGTTTCCAAGCGGCGTAATGTAAAGAAAGCTTCATCTATGTGAGATGAATAAACATAGCAAAACAGTTTCACAGAAAGCTTCTTTCCAGTTTTCATCGGAAGATATTTCCTTTTCACCATAGTCCAGAATGTGCTCCTGAAGGTTCCTTCATGGATCCGTCCATGACAGTTTCCAAGCTGCGTAATGAAAAGAAAGCTTTATCTATGTGTGATGATTACACATATCACAGAGTTGTTTCCTAGAAAGCTTCTTTCCAGTTTTGTCTGAGGCTATTTTCCTTTTCACCATCGGCATCAAGATGCTCCCGAATATCACTTGGTACCTGTTTCTCCAAAGGGGTTTCCCCGACGCTGTATGAGAAGAGAGGTATAACACTGTGACTAAAATGCACACGTCACAAAGCAGTTTCTTGGAAAGGTTCTCTCTAGTTTCGTTCTGAACATATTTCCTTTTCATCGTTAGCCTCAAAGTGCTCCCGAACATCTCATCACACGCTAAACACACACAGAGCTGGAAAAGTGCTCAATGAAAAGAGAAGCCAATCTGAGAGTAATTAAGATGACACAGAGCAGTTTCACAGAGAGCTTTTCTGGATTTTACCTGAGGATATTTCTTTCTCCATATTCTAAGGATCGTTCCCAAATCTCCTTCCTCAGATTCCACAAAACAGTGATTTCAAGCTGATCAACAGAAGTAATGGTATAAATTTATGAGACGAATACACACGTTGAAAAGCAGTTGCTCAGAACGTTTCTCTGCAGGATTCATCGGAAGGCATTTCCTTATTCACCACAAGCCTCCAGGCGTCACTAAATATCCCTTCACAGATCCTTCAAATACAGAGTTTCGAAACTGAGCAACATACAGTAAGCATAACCCTGTGAAGTCAATGCACATATCAGAGAGCAGATTCTTGGAACACTTCTTCCTCGATTTTATTTCAGTATATTTCACTATTTGCCATAGTCCTCAATGCGTTCTGAAGTAACACCTTTTCAGTTTCAAAGGAACAGTGTTCAAACACTGCCTTGTAAGAAAAGAGGTATAACTCCCTGAGTGGAATGCATACATCACAAAGTGGTTTCTCAGAAAGCTTCTATCCAGTTTTATGTGAAGATATCTTCTCTTTCACCATTGGCCTCAATATGCTCCCTAATGTCCCTTCGCTGATCTGTGCATGATGGTGTTTCCAAACTGCGTAATATAATTGAAGTTTTAAGTATGCGAGACGAATAAATATATCTAACACAAAGCAGTTTCACAGAAATCTTCCTTGCAGTTTTGTCTGAGTATATTTCCTTCTTCACAATAGTCGTCGCTGTACTCCCGAATATCCCTTGGTAGCTTTTCTCCATAAGGGATTCCGGAATCCTCTAGGTGAAGAAAGGTATATTTCTGTGAGTGGAATGCACAGGTCACACAGCAGCTCCTCAGAAAGCTTCTTTCCAGTTTCTATCTGAATTCGTTTCCTATCTCACCGTAAGCCTCAAAGCGTTCCAGAATATCA
>NW_016899700.1:0-1230 GCF_001698545.2 Rhinopithecus bieti | reverse complement strand
GCTGGGATTACAGGCGTGAGCCACCGCGCCCGGTCTTTTTTTAAATTTTTTTGGATACAAAGTCTGGCTCTGTAGCCTGGAGTGCAGTGGCACCATCTTGGCTCACTGCAACCTCTGTCTCCTGGGTTCAGTAGATTCTCCTGCATCAGCCTCCTGAGTAGCTGGGATTATCGGCGCACACCATAACGCCTGGCTGATTTTGTATTTTAGTAGAGACGGGGTTTTGCCATGTTGGCCAGGCTGGTCTCAAACTGCTGACCTCGTGATCTGCCCCCCCTTGGTCTCCCAAAGTGCTGGGATTACAGGCATGAGCCACCACACCTGGCCTAAACTGCTAATTTCATTCAAAGAGACGGATTTGAGACTGATCTCTCATCTCAGCTGCAATACATGAATAAAGCCTTCTTTCCTGGCAATGCTCGTTTCAGTGATTGGCTTTCTGTGTGGTGAGCAGCAGGACCTAGACCAAACCCCTAGGTCATTTCAGTCACAATATAAACAGACTATGTTCAGGTTGTGGACTCTATATTTTCATTTGAGCTTTTAGATTATTACAAATTAGGAATTGTACTTGTGTGTATGTGTGATTTCTGGGTAACTAGAAAGGTGAGAAGGGTTGGCATTTTGAAAGTACATTAGAAATAATCCTGTGGCTTTCTAGATTTCCAATGAGAGCCAGTTGTTGTCATTATGTGGAAATTTAGCGAGGAAATATAGGTGATTTTGTGTCTTTGTAAGATTTGGAGGTTAGGGGCCTTGGAAGCTCTACGAAGGCCCTGGGGTGAGCCCCTAGGGGTATAGGGCCATGGTGTAATGAGGGCTGCTTAAATCAAAGGAAAACTAACAATTCCACTGCCTCTTATGATTCAACAAATCTAGAGTTTTAGATAAGAAAATTCAGAGACAAGAGGGGCAGGCGGAATGAAAATGATGTCACCGGCCACTCTCAGTTTTCCTACAAGAAATCCCAGTGGAGAAGTGAATCCTGGCTCAGTAAATGAGTCACTGGCTTTATAAGCCAAGAAAGATGAAAAGCAGATTCCAGGAACTAAGCAAGGAGGAATCTTGGGGAAAGTGATTCGTTTTAGTGTGAAACTGTCAAGTCGCTTGCTCCAGTGGAAACTCAGGGAGAAAACAACAGTGAGAAAGACTAGAGAAATAGCAAGGAACCAGGCAGCTTGCCTGAGAGAGTCTGTGCCTCCGGGCAATTTATTTATTTATTTATTTATT
>NW_016899699.1:0-1529 GCF_001698545.2 Rhinopithecus bieti | reverse complement strand
GTATAAAACTCTTATTTCTTATTTTGCTACCACGTGAGTTTCTCAACAATCACTCCACCTGCCAGTTTGGTCTTTCTTCCCACTGGGATTGGTTTCCCTTAAATGTCTGGTGATTCTTCATTGTTCACATTTAATAGTGACACAGGAGGAAGGAGAAAGGAGTCTGTTATCCTTAGTAAAAGGCTCGTCTAGAGGTTTTTTTTCTGGGAGTCGATAAGGTTTCCATGTGTTAGTAAGTGATGTCTTTGGTCTAGACGGTTTCCTTTCTCTGGAGGAAAACGTCTCCTCTCCTCTCTGGCAGGCAGGTGCTTGCTTGTTGGTTGCTGGTGTTCTACTCACTGGTTACCTGAGAGGTGGGGTGTAGGCATTCCCAGATCATTCATTTGGGAATTTTAAATCTTTCTCAGTTTTCTTGAACATTTTGTGTAAGAGAAATGACCTTATATTTGCCAATTATTCCTATTAAACACTTAGCTGTGGACAAGAAAGAAATGGGCAGTTCTGTTACAAGAAAAGTGGAGAAGGTAGTATCACTATCACTCTTTCGTAGATGGGCAAACAGGTTCAGGAATTTCCCAGAACCGAGGTTTTCTATCTTATAATTGAGTGTTCTTTGTCTCACAACGTGCACTTCGTCCTTCTGTATGAATTTCTTTGCTCAGGGTGACTGTGAATGTCGGCTCTCACATGCTAAGCACACATTAATTTCTCTTATCCTTTATTCCCGCCTAGTATGCCAGTGGTTTTGAGAGGATCCTGTATGGCATGGTCCTCAGCTGCCTGGCAAAATGGGTCCACTTTCTCCCTGGTAACCCTGGCTCTAGGCCCTCTTCCATGTCCTGGTCTTCCCCAGCAGTCCCCTGGAGCCCCTGCTGACCAAAACTCCACAGTGAAGCGTCACCTGAATGGTGGCCCGTGAAGGGTTCCCAGTTCGAGACACGTTATTCCTCTTCCGTAAAACTGCACCACTTTCAGACAGACTGTCAGGCAAAGGCACAGAAAATTATCTGCTTAGATTCATGATCTTTTAGAGGTTTCCTATCGCTGAGGTCATCTAAGTCAGTAGTTTTCAAAATGAGTTGAGGGCTTCATATCCTAAAATGTTGCATTTAAATTCTAGTTAAAATAGTTTAACTACTGCATTTTCCATTCTAAGACAGATTTTTTTCATGTTTTGCTTTTCTGGAGTTAGCATGCATCTTATAATTGATACACTTCATTTAATATGATGAGATCTGTTCTTCTAAAATTATCAATACATTTGTGATGAATATTGATTTAATAGCATCTCAGAATGTAAAACATCCAGGTTGCAATCATTAACTCTTCTACAATATTTAGATGCAAGAAGGTCATATTTCTTTCTTTTATAAGTCAAATTATACCTAGCAGAAACTCACATGTATTGAGATGTGGAAGATTCCAAATCACGGGGTTCCTCGTCATATTCTGTGCCAGACACTGGAGGCGGGTATGGTGGCACTTCATGCTCCTCACCTTCCTGTCTCACTACTTGTCCTGTGACTGCA
>NW_016899698.1:0-2041 GCF_001698545.2 Rhinopithecus bieti | reverse complement strand
TATAATCAGTGGCTTTAAAAAGTAGATAGTCTTAATTAATTTTAAATTAGCTTGCTCAGAAAGGTCATGCCATACAGTCCTATCGTAAAAGGAACACTATAAGAATTAAACAATGAACAGCATGATTTCTGATCACCCAGTGAGGATCGATAGTGTATAAAAGACACAGGTGTGCTACTGGATGTACCCGATAATTGTTTGAGGGTTTTCTGCTGAAGAACTCAAATACGCTAGCGTAACAACAGTAGTAGGGGAAACCTTATTATATGGGAAAGCTTCAAAATATACTGCAATTTTGTAGAAGGAGCCCAGGTAAGGATGCCTAATCCTGTCCAGTTTGGCTAGAACTCTATAGCCAAAATGCAGATTTGGATTGAACATTTTTTTGATGGGCCATCTATCAATGCGTAACTAGTAAAACACATCTTTTCTATAAGACTTTAGAATACTGTGGTTTCTAATGGGTTCTTGAATAATTATTTTGCATTGTGTTTTCTAGTTAATGTTTTTTGGTAGTATTTAATGATAGCACAGTTTGGGGTTTTATTGTTCTTGAAGGGGAGGATATTGAATTTGTTTTCTTAGAGAAAACATCAGGTTTGCTCAAATAGACTAACAACCTGTTGTCCTTAAGCACATACTACCATGAATAAACTCAGGAAACAATTTTCAAGAAAATTAGAATGCAGTGCTGGTGATGGGGATTTTTGTGGGAAAAAAGAACAATGGTTTCAAGTACTTTCACAAAGATCAAACTTCAGCCTATTTTGTTAGACTCAGCAATGTCTAAACATTGTTTTTTGTAATTTATTGTCATTCGTAATTCAACACAATAAAGCAATTTTGATAGCACCTCTGTTTGGCTCAAAGGGATTCCATATGTTTAGGCAACCCACAACCTTAAGAACAGATGCTTGGTATTTATAATGTCTGCCCATTGGAACAACATGTTAAAATAGTAGTGCCCAGAGAAACTTGCATACAGATTGACTAGTCTTTTCTAGATAGAAGTCTTTTATATATGAAGAAGGAAAACAACCATTTATATTGACCCGAAGGCCCGCGAGAAAACTTAGGCTTTAAAGTAGGCAAAGCATGTTTGTGGTATTGTGTACATTCTCTTTCTGCTGGCTTTCCAGCCCCTTCATGCTATCTATCCTTCTTGAGCACCTCACAGCAATACTCCATCAACGAAGTTTACCCTATCCCCAGAAGGATTCTGTGTGATTGTGGTCGTTACTCCTTGTTCCTTCCTCTTCCTCTTCCCCAAATCAGGATATCCATTCTCTCAGAACAGATATTTCCAGCTAAAAGTTGAAAGGAAAACTATCCTATTAAATTAATTTACATTTTCTGTCAGTAGCTAATAGTTAATTGGCATTTTAAGGAAGTTGTGCATTAATCAAGTTTCTAGTTGCTGGATCTTCAGGCAATCTAACAAGGTGAGAATAATTTTAAATTCAGTTCTTATCAGGGAAGATATTTTGGGGAAAGGAACAGTGTGTCCCAGGGTCAGAGTATCTAATAAACTGTTTATTTTTTTTTGCACAATTTCCTTCCTACTTCCTTTCTACTTCTCAATCTACCTTTTCTCTTAAAATATTTTAAGCTTTTAATCACAATTAATGAACTTCTATGATAAAGTGATGTGGAGGTAGACAGAGATTGGCGGTTATTTCTGCATATGTTGTTTTAAACCCATAGTTTTGTGTTATTGTTTCTCACAGTACATGACCTATATAGCGTAAGAAGTTTTATTCCCCCCAACCGCCGTCCCATTCCTGTTATAAAGAAAAAAAAAAAGCACAGAAAGATTGAATCCAAATTAATCATGGAGTCCAAATTTTCTAGATCCCTTTTCTAGATTTTAGGACCTAGAAATCCTTTAAGTCACAATACTATTTCAAAATAAAATGCACACCATATTAAATATATATTGGCCAACTGCAATTAAATTTCTTCAAAACATTTTTGTTTTACATTTCAAAGCTTATTCGGGCATTTTTGGCGTGTACCTCAAGATCAATGATTGTTGAAATTA
>NW_016899697.1:0-1230 GCF_001698545.2 Rhinopithecus bieti | reverse complement strand
GTATTTAGAAAACCACATCGTCAGAGCCCCAAATCTCCTTATGCTGATAAGCAACTTCAGCAAAGTCTCAGGATACGAAGTCAAAAAATAACAAACATTGCTATGCAACAAAACAGACAAACAGAGAGCCAAATAAGTGAATTCCCATTCACAGTTGACACAAAGAAAATGAAATACCTAGGAACACAACTTACAAGGAATGTGAAGGACCTCTTCAAGGAGAGCTACAAACCACTGCTGAAGGAAATAAGAGAGGACACAAACAAATGGAAAACATTCCATGCTCATGGATAGGAAGAATTAATATCGTGAAAATGGCCATACTGCCTAAAGTAATTTATAGATTGAATGCTATCCGCATTAAACTAGCATTGACTTTCTTCACAGAATTAGAAAAAAAGTACTTTAAATTTCGTATGGAACCAAAAAAAGCCTATATAACCAAGGCAAACCTAAGCAAAAGGACAAAGCTGGAAGCGTCGTGCTACCTGACTTCAACCTATACTATAAGGCTGCAGCAACCAAAACAGCATGGTACTGGTACCAAAACAGATATATAGACCAATGAAACAGAACAGAGGCCTCAGAGACAATGCCACACATCTACAACCATCTGATCTTTGACAAACCTGACGAAAACAAGCAATGGGGAAAGGATTTCCTATTTAATGAATGATGTTGGGAAAACTGGCTAGCCATATGCAGAAAACCGAAACTGGACCCCTTCCTTACACCTTATACAAAACTAACTCAAGGTGGATTGAAGACTTAACCGTAAGACCTAAAACCATAAAACCCTAGAAAAAAAGCTAGGCAATACCATTCAGGACTTAGGCATGGGCAAAGACTTCATGACTAAAGCACCAAAAGCAGTGGCAACAAAAGCCAAAATTGACAAACAGAATCTAATTAAAGAGCTTCTGCACAGCAAAAGAAACTATCATCAGAGTGAACAGGCAACCTACAGAATGGGAGAAAATTTTGCAATCTATCCATCTGACAAAGGGCTGATATCTAGAATCTATAAGGAACTTAAACAAATTTACAAGAAAAAACAACCCCATCAAAAGTGGGCAAAGGATATGAACAGACATTTCTGAAAAGGACACTTATGCAGCCAACAAACATGAAAAAAAGCTCATCGTCACTGGTCATTAGAGAAATGCAAATCAAAACCAGTAAGATACCATCTCACGCCAGTTAGAATGGCGATCATTAAAAAGTCAGGAA
>NW_016899696.1:0-1358 GCF_001698545.2 Rhinopithecus bieti | reverse complement strand
AAGAAATCTGAAAAAAAGAAGACAATCAACTCAAATTATCTTATTAAAAATGGATTTTTTGGTGCTCAGAATGAGAATGCTTCATATAATTATTTTAAAAAACTTTTACCCATAGTCAATCCAATTTTCTTTTCTGGAGTAAGAATGATTCTTGAACTTCAGAGACACATGAGATTACAAAACTTATGAGTTCAGAGAATTGTATAGTTTTATTTTAGTTGTTTCTTTTGTGTAAATAAATATTTACTTGCATAGAGATGGTAATTTGAATCTGTGAAAGCTTGTAGACAGTATTTTCATGTTTACAGAACCATAGATATTGAGGGAAATGACACAATCAGAGCAACTAGGTGCCATTTTTTCCTCCTGTATGTGCAAAGACTTGGAAGACATCAATTACATAAAACAACTCAATATTTTAAATCATAAGTAATAAAGTACATTGAAATTATTTATTTAAAACAGTATAGATATTAATTCTAATATTTACCATTTTATATTTGTATGTATAAAATTATAAAATAGAAAAGAGTGCAATTACTTGGGAAACTACTAATCTGGTACAATGCACTTGTCCCTATGTAGCAGCTCTGTTTTAAGTTTGTTACAAATGTTCTTTACTGCATTTTCTGCTTATTTTATATTTGACAGAGTGATCTCTTATACACTGCTAAATATCAAATATTCTGTGTATGTAGCATTTCTTTAGATGTCTGATGGATCTAACACTTTCAGAGTAAGGTCATACTCTTTTCATTTTATAATTACAAATCTCAGAAATGTTTCTGAAGAAACTTCTTGCCTGTAAGGTTGGTGTAAAATCTTTAATTATTTCTTTACTTATTTCACTTGTAAATAAATAGAAAATAGTATTATGACAGATGATAGCTCTGTTTCACCATTTATTAAAGAACATTCCACTAATCAATGTCATAGAACTTCAAAGTTAGATATTACAACATAAGCAGGCAGCTATGTTGTAATGAAAAAAAGTTAAAAAATTTGAAGTTCTGGATTGAGATTATGACTTTACCATTTGTAATTGATATAAACTTGGATAACCACATTGTATCTCTCCATCTCCTGCTCTCTTCAATTAAACTGGGACAATTACATTTTTTAATATAAATTAAAAGAAATAACCTAAATGAAAGGGCTTCAAATTCTTTGAACTAATTTAAAATTGAGATACTACTGAAATCATGTAAGTTTTGGTGAAATGAAGAAATACATTAGGATGACAATAGGAAATCAAATTTTAAAATGCTAGGTGGATAAAACAAAGACGTGTATGATGAATGCCTACTATGCGGATTACACTATATACACGAAAGTCCAACGAAAAGAAGAAAATTAGT
>NW_016899695.1:0-249 GCF_001698545.2 Rhinopithecus bieti | reverse complement strand
TTTCTTTTTTTTTTTTTTTTTTTTTGAGATGGAGTCTCGCTCTGTGGCCCAGGCTGGAGTGCAGTGGCCGGATCTCAGCTCACTGCAAGCTCTGCCTCCCGGGTCCACACCATTCTCCTGCCTCAGCCTCCCGAATAGCTGGGACTACAGGCGCCCGCCACCTCGCCCGGCTAGTTTTTTGTATTTTTAGTAGAGACGGGGTTTCACCGTGTTAGCCAGGATGGTCTCGATCTCCTGACCTCGTGATCC
>NW_016899694.1:0-306 GCF_001698545.2 Rhinopithecus bieti | reverse complement strand
TTTTCTTTCTTTTTTTTTTTAATTGAGACGGAGTCTTTGCTCTGTCGCCCAGGCTGGAGTGCAGTGGCGCGATCTCGGCTCACTGCAAGCTCCGCCTCCCGGGTTTACGCCATTCTCCTGCCTCAGCCTCCCGCGTAGCTGGGACTACAGACGCCCGCCACATCGCCCGGCTAATTTTTTGTATATTTAGTAGAGACGGGGTTTCACCGTGTTGGCCAGGATGGTCTCGATCTCCTGACCTCGTGATCTGCCCGTCTCGGCCTCCCAAAGTGCTGGGATTACAGGCTTGAGCCACCGCGCCCGGCC
>NW_016899693.1:0-249 GCF_001698545.2 Rhinopithecus bieti | reverse complement strand
TTAATTATTGCCTCAATTTTGGAACCTGCTATTGGTCTATTCAAAGATTCAACTTCTTCCTGGTTAGTCTTACGAGGCTGTATGTATCCAAGAATTTATTCATTTCTTCTAGGTTTTCTAGTTTATTTGCATAGAGGTGTTTCTTAGGTCCACTTGGTCCAAAGCTGACTTCTAGTCCTGGATATCCTTTTAATCTTCTGTCTCGTTGATCTGTCTAATATTGGCATTGTGGTGTTCAAGTCTCCCATT
>NW_016899692.1:0-303 GCF_001698545.2 Rhinopithecus bieti | reverse complement strand
GGCGCGGTGGCTCAAGCCTGTAATCCCAGCACTTTGGGAGGCTGAGATGGGTGGATCATGAGGTCAGGAGATCGAGACCATCCTGGCGAACACGGTGAAACCCCGTCTCTACTAAAAAATACAAAAAACTAGCCGGGTGAGGTGGCGGGCGCCTGTAGTCCCAGCTACTCGGGAGGCTGAGGCAGGAGAATGGCGTGAACCTGGGAGGCGGAGCTTGCAGTGAGCTGAGATCCGGCCACTGCACTCCAGCCTGGGCAACAGAGCGAGACTCCATCTCAAAAAAGTAAAAAATAAAAAATAAAA
>NW_016899691.1:0-683 GCF_001698545.2 Rhinopithecus bieti | reverse complement strand
GGCCAAGAATAGTAATTTTAAGAAAACATTTAAGTTTGGTTCATATCTCCTTTCTTAATCATAATGCTAAAGTTTAATGCATATTCATTTGAAAATTAATGTTATAGTAAGTTATTTAATAATTGAATACAGTATGTTTTAAAACAATGATGATATAATTACCTTAGATTAATGTTTGTAGCTAAAACACACGAAATATCACGAACAGTCTGTGAACAGAATCAAATCAATGAAACTTTTCTAAGGAATACTGCAATATTTAAAGAAAGAAATTGATCCATTAATGTAAACACTCCGCCAAGGAAAGAAGTATTTTTTAATGTTTAAGAGAGTCCACAGGAATGGGACGGTCGTACTATATATGCCTTCCTTTTCTCCTTCCAAGAAGTGACTTCACATGATTGAAAACTAAATGACCATCAGAAGTATCCTTGGGGTGAAAATAAGCCACAGTAGGACAAATAAAGACTGAGGGGTTTATAAGAAAGCAGAAAGGAAGGAGTGAAACTTGGCTGGCTGCAGGGATGAGAGAGAGAGAGTGTGTGTGAGAGAGAGAGAGAGAGAGTGTGTGTCTGTGTCTCTGTGTGTGTGAGAATGTGTGTGTGTGTGTATGAAACTTGGCCGGCTACGGGGATTAGTGTGTGTGTGTAAGTGTGTATGTGTGTATGAAACTTGGCTGGCTT
>NW_016899690.1:0-303 GCF_001698545.2 Rhinopithecus bieti | reverse complement strand
GTTTGAGACTAGCCTGGGCAATGTGGTGAAACCCTGTCTCTACAAAAAATACAAAACATTAGCTGGGCATGGTGGCATGCACCTATAGTCCCAGCTACTTGGGAGGCTGAGGCACGAGAATCGCTTGAGCCTGGGAGGCGGAGGTTGCAGTGAGCTGAGATCACAACATTGCACTCCAGCCTGGGTGACAGAGCAGAGACTGTCTCAAAAAAAAAAAAAAAAAAAAAAAAAAAAAAATTTTTTTAAATTTTTTTTTAGAAAATTGTAAATTTCAATGAGGGGAAGAAAAAAAAAAAAATGTAC
>NW_016899689.1:0-739 GCF_001698545.2 Rhinopithecus bieti | reverse complement strand
ATATCATATGTAATATAATAATATATGTAATATATTATATAATAAATGTTAATATTACTCTGGATTGTTTCCAGTTTTGGGTCATTACAAAGAAAGCTACTATGACCATGCATATATAGGATTTATGGGAACATAACAATTTCTCTGGGTTAAATGCCCAAGAATAAAATTACTTGGTCGGATAGTAACCAACTGAATAGTTTTAAGAAACTACTAAACTTTTTTTCCCACCAGCAATGTGTAAGTGATCTGGCTTCTCTGCATCTCCCCAGCATTTTGTGTCGTCCCTATTTTTTGTTTTAGTCATTCTGGCAGGTGTGTAGTGATATCTCCTGTAGTTTTAACTGGCCTTTCCCCATGGGGCTGATGATATTAAACATCTTTTCTTGCACTTATTTGCCATGTTTATATGCTCTTTGGTGAAACGTCCTTCATGTTTTCTGCCTATTGTCTAATTCAAGTGGTGATTTTTTTTTTTTTTACCCCCCTCGTGGAGTTTTGAGAGTTCTTTATATATTGTTGTCAGATATGTCATTTGCACATATTTTCTCTCAGTTTGCAGCTTGTTTTTTCATCCCCTTAGTGTCATTTGCAGAGCAAAAGTTTTAATTCAATGAGGTCCACTTTATCTCCTTCCTTCCTCCCTCCCTCCCTCCTTCCTTCCCTCCCTCCCTCCCTTCCTTCCTTTTGTTTGTTTGTTTATTTATTTATTTATTTATTTCAGATGGTGTCTCGCTCT
>NW_016899688.1:0-250 GCF_001698545.2 Rhinopithecus bieti | reverse complement strand
GGCGCGGTGGCTCAAGCCTGTAATCCCAGCACTTTGGGAGGCCGAGACGGGCGGATCACGAGGTCAGGAGATCGAGACCATCCCGGCTAACATGGTGAAACCCCGTCTCTACTAAAAAATACAAAAAAACTAGCCGGGCGAGGTGGCGGGCGCCTGTAGTCCCAGCTACTCCGGAGGCTGAGACAGGAGAATAGCGTGAACCCGGGAGGCGGAGCTTACAGTGAGCTGAGATCCGGCCACTGCACTCCAG
>NW_016899687.1:0-305 GCF_001698545.2 Rhinopithecus bieti | reverse complement strand
TTATCTATCTATCTATCTATCTATCTATCATCTATCTATCTATCTATCATCTATCTATCTATCTGTCTATCATCTATCTATCTATCATCTATCTATCTGTCTATCATCTATCTATCTATCATCTATCATCTATCTATCTATCTATCTATCTATCTATCATCTATCTATCTATCTATCATCTATCTATCTATCTATCTATCTATCTATCTATCTATCTATCTATCTATCTATCTATCTATCTATCTATCTATCTATCATCTATCTATCTATCATCTATCTATCATCTATTTATCTATCTATCTATC
>NW_016899686.1:0-305 GCF_001698545.2 Rhinopithecus bieti | reverse complement strand
GGGGTTTTCTAGATATAGGATCATGTCATCTGCAAACAGAGACAATTTGACTTCCTCTCCTCCTATTTGAATACCCTTTATTTCTTTCTCTTGATCAATTACCCTGACCAGAACTTCTAATACTATGTTAAATAGAAGGGGAGAGAGAGTGTATTCTTGTCTTGTGCTGGTTTTCAGGGAAATGCTCCCAGCTTTTGCCCATTCAGTATGATATTGGCTATGAGTTTGTCATAAATGGCTCTTCTTTCTTTTTTTTTCTTTCTGTTTTTTTTGAGATGGAGTCTTGTTCTGTCACCCAGGCTGGA
>NW_016899684.1:0-304 GCF_001698545.2 Rhinopithecus bieti | reverse complement strand
ATTTACAATCCTTTAGCTAGAAAGAAAAGTTCTCCAAGTCCCCATTTGATTAGCCAGACACAGAATGCTGATTGGTGCATTTACAAACCTTTAGCTAGACACAGAGTGCTGATTGATGTGTTTACAATCCTTTAGCTAGAAAGAAAAGTTCTCAAAGTCCCCATCTGATTAACTAGAACACAGAGCACTGATTGGTGCGTTTACAAACCTTTAGCTAGACACAGAGTGCTGACTGGTGCGTTTACAAACCTTTAGCTAGACACAGAGTGCTGATTGGTGTGTTTACAAACCTTTAGCTAGACAG
>NW_016899683.1:0-302 GCF_001698545.2 Rhinopithecus bieti | reverse complement strand
TGAGCCACCGTGCCCAGCTAAGGTTTTATGTATTCATTTTATTTGTGAGACAGAGTCTTGCTCTGTTGCCCAGGCTGGAGGGTGGTGGTACAATCTCCGCTGACTGCAACCCCACCTCGTAGGTTCAAACGATTCTTCTCCTGCCTCAGCCTCCCGAGTTGCTGGTATTACAGGCATGCGCCACCATTTCCAGCTAATTTTGTATTTTAGTGGAGACGGGGTTGTGTCATGTTGGCCAGGCTGGTCCTGAACTCCTGATCTCATGTCATTTGTGAATAGAGATGATTTTACTTCTTTTCCAA
>NW_016899682.1:0-278 GCF_001698545.2 Rhinopithecus bieti | reverse complement strand
CAAGCTATTCCGCTGGCTCAGCCTCCTGAGTAGCTGGGATTACAGGCACTAGTAGAGACAGGGTTTCACCATGTTGGCCAGGGTTGTCTCAAACTCCTGACCTCAAGTGATCCACCTGCCTTGGCCTCCCGAAGTGCTGGGATTACAGGTGTGAGCCACAGTGCTCTGCCAACATCTTGATACTCAAAAGAACCTCACAGGCCACCTTTGAAGGATGCTAAGGAACTAACTCATTGTTGCGAAAACTAATAAGGAAAGGAAAGAATCAAAAAAGTTTA
>NW_016899681.1:0-302 GCF_001698545.2 Rhinopithecus bieti | reverse complement strand
TTTTCTTTTTTTTTTTTTTTTGAGGCAGAGTCTCGCTCTGTCGCCCGGACTGGAGTGCAGTGGCCGGATCTCAGCTCACTGCAAGCTCCGCCTCCCGGGTTTACGCCATTCTCCTGCGTCAGCCTCCCGAGTAGCTGGGACTACAGGCGCCCGCCACCTCGCCTGGCTAGTTTTTTTGTATTTTAGTAGAGACGGGGTTTCACGGTGTTAGCCAGGATGGTCTCGATCTCCTGACCTCGTGATCCACCCGTCTCGGCCTCCCAAAGTGCTGGGATTACAGGCTTGAGCCACCGCGCCCGGCC
>NW_016899680.1:0-276 GCF_001698545.2 Rhinopithecus bieti | reverse complement strand
CACACACATATATATACACACACACACATACACACACATATATATACACACACACACATACACACACACATACACACACACACATATATATACACACACATATATACATACACACACACACATACACACACACACACATATATACACACACATATATATACACACACACATATATACACACACATATATATACACACACACACATACACACACATATATATACACACACACACATACACACACATTATATACACACACATATATATACACACACAC
>NW_016899679.1:0-250 GCF_001698545.2 Rhinopithecus bieti | reverse complement strand
ACTTTAAGTTCTGGGATACATGTGCAGAACATGCAGGTTTGTTACATAGGTATACATGTGCCATGGTGGTTTGCTGCACCTATCAACCTGTCATCTAGGTTTTAAGCCCTGCATGCACTAGGTATTTCTGCTAATGCTCTCCCTCCCCTTGCCCCCCACCCACCGACAGGCCCCATTATGTGATGTTCCCCTCCCTGTGTCCATGTGTTCTCATTGTTCAACTCCCACTTATGAGTGAGAACATGCAGTG
>NW_016899678.1:0-306 GCF_001698545.2 Rhinopithecus bieti | reverse complement strand
GGAGTTCAGAGGTGGCCTGGGCACCCTGAGGCAAAAGGTTAAGGTTGGCAAGGTGCACAGTCTTTGGCACGAGTTTGGCGTTGGCCAGGCTGGATGCCAGCACCACGACAGTTTGCTGCTGGATGGCATTGGCGGCTTTAATGATGGCGCTGCTGGCGCTCTGGACAGAGGCAGAAGATATGACCGTGGCTTTCACCGTGGTGTTGTTAGCGAGCTTCAAATTAATGACTTGAGATCCTGCCGTCTTCACAGCAGACACTGGGAGGAAAGCAGTAGCCACAGGCTTGATTGTGACCTGTTTAGGGG
>NW_016899677.1:0-278 GCF_001698545.2 Rhinopithecus bieti | reverse complement strand
GGAGGCTCCTTTAAATTTAACTAGAATAAAGATTTGAATACATAGCTAAGCACACTGGAAAACAACTTCACAGATTAAATTCCAGATTCAGCCCTTCAGGTCCAGTGGCCACATTTTGGGGCTCAGCAGCTGTAGGTGGCTGTTGTCTTTCTGGGTTGACTGAGCAGACTGGGACGTTTCCAGTTCAGCAGGCATTTCTTTTGTATGGCTCTGCCTGTGGTGAGGGCACCTCGGCTGGAGAACCTTGTGGTGATCCCTTAGAACTCTGGCTGCAGCCG
>NW_016899676.1:0-246 GCF_001698545.2 Rhinopithecus bieti | reverse complement strand
GGAAGCCTCCTGTTTGTTTTTTGTCCCGTTGCTTTGAGGGTTGGAATCAACGTCTTTTCCTCTGGGTGTGTTTGTGGTTTCATCTCAGTGTGTCCAGGCTCGGCTGGCTTCCCGGGAGTATCTCCACATCTCAGGATTAGCACCAGTTTTAAAATAACGGACAAAGGCCATTTTCGGGAGACAAAGATGTTCGTGCGCACAGAGGCCCCGTGTTGACATGGAAAATGAAGGTCAGCCACGTGCGCG
>NW_016899675.1:0-248 GCF_001698545.2 Rhinopithecus bieti | reverse complement strand
AGGTGACACAGAAGGGTGTAACATTGGCTGACTGCATTTATAAAGTATAGACAATGGGGCTTACAGCCCAAGAGAATCTAGATGACTCTGGAGTGAAATGTAAGAACCTTGGCCTGACATACCTTGTTCAGAGACATTACATCTGAAATAATTATTTCATTAAGTAATGTTTTATTCCACAAACAATTCCCTCACAATTTTAAAAGTTTGCTTTACTGCTCCATTTTAAACTCTAAAATTTCAGATAT
>NW_016899674.1:0-850 GCF_001698545.2 Rhinopithecus bieti | reverse complement strand
GGGGTCACATAAAATAATTTCAATTTTAGAAAATAATATCCATGAATATAAAGATCATAAGGATATACTGAAATATATATATATATATATATATATTAGATACATTTTCTGAGTTCTAGGATGGAAAACTTATTTGGACAGGGCATGGGGAAGAGGAATGGCTTATGAGTTTCAGCCCAGTGTAAATATAGCAGCAGTCTTACTTTTAAAAAATTGGACAGATGCATTGGCTCATGCTTGTAATCCCAGTACTTTGGGAGGCTGAGGCGGGCAGATCACTTGAGGTCAGGAGTTCGAGACCAGCCTGGCCAACATGGCGAAACCCTATCTCTACTAAAATACGAAAATATTAGGCAGGTATTGTGGAGCATGCCTGTAATTCCAGCTGCTTGGGAGGCTGAGGCAGGAGAATTGCTTGAATCCAGGAGGTAGAGGTTGCAGTGAGCTGAGACTGTACCAAAAGAAAAAAAGAAAAAAAAAAGTATCATTTTATTTAGTATATGTGGTAGCTCTGAGCCTTAGTACTCTTTACTTGCACAATGTTTTCTATTGTAAAGCATGTATGTCAAAACCCAGAATCTGCACTGTCACTTCCTTATTGTAAATACGGCTCTGCTACTAAGATACAACATCCCTGAAACAGGGTGTAAATTTCTGAGGGTCTTGAAAACAGTTTGAGAAGGGGAAAAAAGGGTATGAATGATTTTCTGAGTTATGACTATTCTTTTAAAGTTCATTTCAATAAACTATCAAATGAATTTCTATTTCAACAGAAAATCCAAAATTCCTTTTTTTTTTTTTGCATAGTATCTAAATTGGCTCAGATTAAGTTTATTTTATTTATTTTTTA
>NW_016899673.1:0-483 GCF_001698545.2 Rhinopithecus bieti | reverse complement strand
AGGCAAACAGCATCTGGAGTGGACCTCTAAAAAACTCCAACCGACCTGCAGCTGAGGGACCTGACTGTTGGAAGGAAACTTAACAAAGAGAAAGGAACAGCATCAACATCAATAAAAGAATATCAACAAAAGGACATCCACGCCAAAACCCCATCTTTAGGTCACCAACATCAAAGACCAAAGGTAGATAAAACCACAAAGATGGGGAGAAACCAGAGCAGAAAAGCTGAAAATTCTAAAACCAGAGTACCTTTTCTCTTTCAAAGGGTTGCAGGTCCTCGCCAGCAACGGAACAAAGCTGGACGGAGAATGCCTTTGATGAGTTGACAGAAGTAGGCTTCAGAAGGTCAGTAATAACAAACTTCTCCAAGCTAAAGGAGGATGTTTGAGCCCATCTCAAGGAAGCTAAAAACCTTGAAAAAAAATTAGACGAATGGTTAACCAGAATGAACAGTGTAGAGAAGACCTTAAATGACCTGATGG
>NW_016899672.1:0-276 GCF_001698545.2 Rhinopithecus bieti | reverse complement strand
CTCCATTAGAACACCTGACTCCATTAGAATATCTGACTCCATTAATAACACCTAACTCCATTAGAATACCTGACTCCATTAGAACACCTGAATTCCAGTAGAATGCCTGCCTCCATTAGAACACCTGAATTCCATTAGAATGCCTACACCATTAGAACACCTGAATTCCAGTAGAATGCCTGCCTCCATTAGAACACCTGAATTCCATTAGAATGCCTGACTCCATTAGAATACCTGAATTCCAGTAGAATACCTGAATCGTTAGAATAGCTGACT
>NW_016899671.1:0-277 GCF_001698545.2 Rhinopithecus bieti | reverse complement strand
ATCCTACAGGCATATATTACCACAGCAGTTCCAGCTTGTGCCTCAATACCTGATTTCCTTTCCCCTGAGTTTGGTGACAGACATATTAGTTCTTCTTGACCCTGACCACACAGCTTTTTTCCTCCCTTCCAGATTGTATGTAGGTATTAAATATACTACACACCAGAATAGGCATTCAATCTGAAGAAGGATCTTCATGCTAGTCTTGGCCCTTGGATCCATTTTATGCCTTTCTTGCTCTGCACATGTCACAGGGGAAAGGGGAGGAATGACACTC
>NW_016899670.1:0-297 GCF_001698545.2 Rhinopithecus bieti | reverse complement strand
TTTTTTTTTTTTTGAGACGGAGTCTCGCTCTGTCACCCAGGCTGGAGTGCAGTGGCCAGATCTCAGCTCACTGCAAGCTCCGCCTCCCGGGTTCACGCCATCATCCTGCCTCAGCCTCCCGAGTAGCTGGGACTACAGGCGCCGCCACCTCGCCCGGCTAGTTTTTTTTGTATTTTAGTAGAGACGGGGTTTCACCGTGTTAGCCAGGGTGGTCTCGATCTCCTGACCTTGTGATCTGCCCGTCTCGGCCTCCCAAAGTGCTGGGATTACAGGCTTGAGCCACCGCGCCCGGCCTTT
>NW_016899669.1:0-228 GCF_001698545.2 Rhinopithecus bieti | reverse complement strand
TGTGTGTGTGAGGTGTATGTGAGACATTGTGTGTGGATGTGCGCATGTGTGGTGTTATGTGTGTGAGACACTGTGTGGAGGTGTGTGTGTGTGAGGTGTGTGTGAGACACTGTGTGTGGATGTGTGTGTGTGTGGATGTGTGTGAGAGACACTGTGTGTGGATGTGTGTGTGTGTGAGGTGTGTGTGAGACACTGTGTGTGGATGTGTGTGTGTGTGGATGTGTATGT
>NW_016899668.1:0-303 GCF_001698545.2 Rhinopithecus bieti | reverse complement strand
TGACTTCCAAACACGGGTGAAGGATTCCATTCCCCATCAGAAGCAAGCTGAGCTCAGGCTAATTGGATGGCTCCTGAACAGAGGGCCGTGGGGCTGGGTGAGGGGCCAGGCCTTTGGAGCCTCCTGGGTGCTGCAGCTCGTGGGGAGGCAGCGTCATCTGGGACCTCTATCTTTCCCCAGGGGCTCCCTGGCCGGTGCTGGTTTCTATCTTCCTTATCTCTGCTCCCTCTTTGGCTTCTCTAAGGGGTCCCCTGTCACTGCTTCTTTATGACAGAGCCCTCTCTCCCTCAGCTTCTTTACGAC
>NW_016899667.1:0-277 GCF_001698545.2 Rhinopithecus bieti | reverse complement strand
ATGCTAATGTTTTATTATTTCTATTCTCTATTCTAGTGCTAAATTCGCTTTTTTTTTTTTTTTTTTTTTTTTTTTTTAGGTGGAGTTTTGCTCTTGTTGCCCAGGCTGGAGTGCAATGGCACGATCTCACCTCACCACAACCTCCACCTCCCAGGTTCAAGCAATTCTCCCACCTCAGCCTCCCAAAGTGCTGGGATTACAGGCGTGAGCCACTGTGCCCCACCGCTAAATTTGCTTTTTTGGCACCAATACCAAAGTGCTTAACATGTACCTACTT
>NW_016899666.1:0-1359 GCF_001698545.2 Rhinopithecus bieti | reverse complement strand
TTTCTTTTTTTTCTTTTTTTTCTTTTTTTTTTTGAGACGGAGTCTCGCTCTGTTGACTGGGCTGGAGTGCAGTGGCTGGACCTCGGCTCACTGCAAGCTCCGCCTCCCAGGTTCACGCCATTCTCCTGCCTCAGCCTCCCGAGTAGCTGGGATTACAGGCGCCCACCATCTCGCCCGGCTAGTTTTTTGTATTTTTTTTCAGTAGAGACGGGGTTTCACCAGGTTGGCCAGGATGGTCTCGATCTCCTGACCTCGTGATCCGCCTGTCTCGGCCTCCCAAAGTGCTGGGATTACAGGCTTGAGCCACCACGCCCGGCCTGAGACAGGGTTTCACCGTGTTAGCCAGGATGGTCTCGATCTCCTGACTCGTGATCCGCCTGTCTCGGCCTCCCAAAGTGCTGGGATTACAGGCGTGAGCCACCGTGCCTGGCCGAGACTATTTTCACAGCAAACTGAATAGCAGTTAAATTGAGCAATAGGCACTGAAGATTTGGAAGAGCGAGGAAGCCAGTCAGGGTGGGAGGGTGGTGGCTGCATCTGCTCATTTCCTCCCACACCGGACCATCCACACAACTTTTGAGGACCGGGGAAAATGAAAACGCGGTGCCCTGGCACAAAACGTATTTCACAGCTTGGGTTAGGCAACAGCAAAGCATCGCGCTGAGTGCTGGGACCTTCTGAGTACAGGCGCTGGGCGAAGCCCCGGGTCACACACACCCACGAAGCCGGCCCTGCTCCCACAGCGGCCCTCCGGGGTGGGGACTGGTATTATCTGCATTTCACAAGGGAGGAAACTGAGGCACGAACTGTTCAGGAGCCGCCCCAAGGTCACCGAGTGAGCCAGGAAGAGGCGTGGGCTCGCTCTCTGCCACATCTACCTTGGGAAACCACGAGGTCTCGATGGGTAATTTTGCCTGAAGTGGGGCAGTTTGCCCAGGCCGGGGTGGGTCCAGCCATCTCAGCAGGAATTCGCCAAGTCGGGGAATGCCTAGGGAATTAGTCAGATGTGGGAATTTCCAGGGAATCACGGGAGGTGGCTCCGGAGAGCAGCAGGGACACAGTATTGGGGCTCATGGCCCAGCCTGGAGTACAGTGCTGTGAATCTGCTGTGTGACCCAAGGAGAGTTACTTGACCTCTCTGTGCCCCAGTTTTCCCACCTGTAAAATGGGAAGGGTGATAATAACAACAACTAGTGGCTGGACGTGGTGGTTCACACCTGTAATCCCAGCACTTTGGGAGGCCGAGATGGGAGGATCACGAGGTCAGGAGATCGAGGACATCCTGGCTAACACAGTGAAACCCGGTCTCTACTAAAATACAGAAATTAGCTGGGTGTGGTGGGGTGTGCCTGTAATCCC
>NW_016899665.1:0-566 GCF_001698545.2 Rhinopithecus bieti | reverse complement strand
CACTTCCCCAGTCAATACTCTCATAATTTCCTATGCCCGGCTATACTTTAATCTCTTAATCCCATCATCTTCATAAGCTGAGGATGTACGTCGCCTCAGGACCCTGTGATGATTGTGTTAACTGCACAAATTGTTCATAAAGCATGTGTGTTTGAACAATATGAAATCTGGGCACCTTGAAAAAAGAACAGGATAACAGTGATGTTCAGGGAACAAGGACGATAACCATTAGGTCTGACTGCCTGGGAGCCAGGCAGGACAGAGCCATATTTCTCTTATTGCCAAAACAGATAAGAGAAATATCGCTGAATTCTTTCCCCAGTAAGGAATACTAATAATTAACAGCCCTGGGAAAAGCATGCATTCCCAGGCGGGGGGGGGGGGGCTCTAAAATGGCCGCTCTGGGAGTGTCCACCTTATGCAGTTATAGATAGGGATGAAACACGCCCTAGTCTCCTGCAGCGTCCCCAGGCTTATTAGGATTAGGAAATTCCTGCGTAGTAAATTTTAGTCAGACTGGTTGTCTGCTCTCAAACTGTTTCCTGATGTTTATCAATGACAATGCG
>NW_016899664.1:0-850 GCF_001698545.2 Rhinopithecus bieti | reverse complement strand
ATATATTATTAATATATATTCATTTCCATTTGAAATAGTCCTTCACTTAAAAGAAACTCAAAGAACCAATGTGCCAATAAATGATGTATAATCAAGGCATTCTTATGAATAAAATTGCGTTATTATATTTTCTTTGTTCATGAGTTTATATTGCCTATTTTATTTGTAGCAGTTAGCAAATTCTTTTCTTCAATATTATAACTCATTTCAGTCTTTTGTTATCTTTGCATTTATGGTTACTGTATTAGTCAGCTTCTGCTAAGTCATATTGTGAACATATATAACCACTGAAATCACAGTGGCCGGTAATAACCAGCCTTTATTTCTCTCTCATGTACGTGTTGGCTGAAGACCAGCTTTGACTCTGTTCCATGTGTTCTGCATTTTGGGATAAGGCTGAAGGAAAAGCTCCTATTTTGGTCTTATGGCAGGGGAAAAGAGCAATGTAAAGGCAAATTTTAGCCAACTTGACATACTAAAATGTCATCTTTTACTTAGGGTTGCATATCTTCTATTTAATATGTGGTCAACTATTTCCTATCTGTTCTGTTTTCTTTTTTTCTGTAGTAAATTGTTTTTTTCTTGTTCTTTGCCATATTATCTAAAGAATGTTAAATATTTATTTTACTGATTTATGAGTTCCTGACATATAATAAGAATATTGGCACTGTTCTATAATTTTATAAGTATTTTCTAGTCTTTTTTTGACATTCAATTTATAAATGCACAGAAAGCAATTTTAATGTAGCCAATTACATAAATAAAATTTTAAGACTTTTCAAATGACTATAACTATATAGTTTAAATGGTCCTGTGCATAATCAAATCAGTTAGCTTATCAATAATTTTC
>NW_016899663.1:0-293 GCF_001698545.2 Rhinopithecus bieti | reverse complement strand
CTCACACACTCACACACACACACAGACACAGACACACTCACACTCACACTCACATACACATACACACTCACACTCACACACACACATACACACTCACACTCACACAGACACAACACATACACACTCACACTCACACAGACACAGACACACACTCACACTCACACACACACACACACAGCACACTCACACACACACACACACACACAGACACAGACACACTCACACACACACACACACACAGACACACTCACACACACACTCACACACACACAGACACAGACACACACACACAC
>NW_016899662.1:0-1353 GCF_001698545.2 Rhinopithecus bieti | reverse complement strand
AAACAAAGAAAAAAAAATTGATCGTTAATTAGATTATTTTGAATGTTTCTGTAATGTATTTGTTTCATTTCAAATGTATAGTAATAATTTACTCTCAACTTATTGGATTAATACCACCATTTGAAATAGTGACTGGTCTCTTCCATGGGCATGTTCTTCATTGCTCTGTTGGGCTACCCTGATATACATGTTTCTACTGACCTCGTGGGCTTCTCTTCATTTTCCACCTATAGCTAATTCATTGATAATGTATTATCCAGCTTCAAAGATTCAAATATCATCTTCCTTCTGGTAATGCACCAATGTGTCTTTCCAGTCAGAACTCCTTCAAAACCCTTAGTTCTAAATGTGATTTCCGCTCACTCATCATTTTCAATATCTGGTCAAATAACACAATTTTACATGTAGAATATTGAACTCTTCATGTTTCCTCCTACCCACTATAAAGAAGCCCTTCACTTTCAGAAATTTTCCACAACTTAATAATCAGAAGCACAATTTTCTCAGTTGTTCACCTCACAATTATTGGAGCCATCTTTGAATTATGATTTACCAATAAGCTCTCTTAGTGTGGCCTTTAGAATTATATAGAATCTTTCCCTTCTCACTATCTCAAGTCTGAGGTATCACTCTCTCTACTCTGTCAAGTGGTTCCACACATTTCTGCCTTTGTCCCTCTTTATTCTCAACAAAATCCAAAGATTTCCTGAGGAAAAGCAAATGATATCACCTCGCTGCTTCAGATCCATCCCACACAAAACCAAAGCAAAGTTCACACTGGGATCCTTCTCTGTTTGCCCCTTCTTACCTCTGGACTTTGTCTCCTTACACAGCCCCTCTGGTTTCTCCAGCCCAGCCTCCTCCCCACTCCTGGGTACACCACTTGGGGCTTTTGCCAATTCCTGTCCCCAGCCTTGTTCTCTGTCCCCAGGTATACAAAAAAAACACATCTGTACTTCTTACAGCACCTAAATTGATGCCAAAGGAAAATTAAAGTCCAATAGTTAATATATATAAATATTCTCTCTGTGCAATGGGAGGCAATTACTGCTACTAAATTTGCAAGTTTATACAGAAATGCATGAGGCACTAAGACCTTCACTTGCTAAAATCTAGATCCTCAATGGGAAGACTTAATGACATTCTGTGAGATAGTATACTTTGTTTCTTTTAAAATGATGAAATGGTTTTCTTTACTATTTTAGTTATCTCAACTCATGCATTCATGAGATATAGAATAAAATCTTAGTCCTACATTCAGATGGAATGAACTTTTTTTCATCAAGATTTACTAGATAACCTTAGTGGTATTTAGAGAGAAAATTATGAGTGAAAAAGAAAAACAAGTAATTT
>NW_016899661.1:0-250 GCF_001698545.2 Rhinopithecus bieti | reverse complement strand
GAAAATACAAAAAAATTAGCTGGGCGTAGTGGTGGGCACCTGTAGTCCCAGCTACTTGGGAGGCTGAGGCAGGAGAATGGTGTGAACCTGGGAGGCAGAGCTTGCAGTGAGCCGAGATCACGCCACTGCACTCCAGCCTGGGCAACAAAGTGAGACTGTCTCAAAAAAAAAAAAAGAAAGAAAAAAATTCCATCACAAAGTCGGCTAAGGATATGAACAGACAATTCTCAAAAGAAGATATACAAATGGT
>NW_016899660.1:0-1467 GCF_001698545.2 Rhinopithecus bieti | reverse complement strand
GGTGGCTCACGCCTGTAATCCCAGCACTCTGGGGGGCCGAGGCAGGCGGATCACCTGAGGTCAAGAGTTCGAGACCAGCCTGACCAACATGGAGAAACCCCGTCTCTACTAAAAGTACAAAATTAGCTGGGCATGGTGACGCATGCCTGTAATCCCAGCTACTCGGGAGATTGAGGCAGGAGAATCACTTGAACCTGGGAGGCGGAGGTTGCAGTGAGCCGAGATCGTGCCATTGCACTCCAGCCTGGGCAACAAGAGCGAAACTCTGTCTCAGAAAATAAATAAATACATACATACATAAAAAAATAAAAAACTGTTTCCTCAGGCCGGGCATGGTGGCTTACACCTGTAATCCCAGCAGTTTGGGAGGCCGAGGCAGGCGGATCACCTGAGGTCAGGAGTTTGAGACCAGCCTGACCAACATGGAGAAACCCCATCTCTACTAAAAGTACAAAATTAGCTGGGCGTGGTGGCGCATGCCTGGAGTCCCAGCTACTTGAAAGGCTGAGGCAGGAAAATTGCTTGAACCCGGGAGGCAGAGGTTGCGGTGAGCCAACATCGTGCCATGGCACTGTAGCCTGGGCAACAAGAGCAAATCTCCGTCTTAAAAAAAAAAAAAGTTTCCTCTTCTTCCCTCAATTTCTCGCATTAGGGGACGCTGGAAGATCAAATCATCAGTGCCAACCCCTGCTGGAGGCCTTCGGGAACGCCAAGACCGTGAGGAACGACAACTCCTCCCGATTTGTGAGTCTGAGTTTGGTTAAGATGGAATTTGCTTTGTGTCTCACAAAATAGGCAAGAGCCCTGTCCTCAAAGAGTGGAGAGACCAGAGGTGACAGATGATGAAAACAAAACAACCCAATGGGACCGTTTCAGATAAAGATAAATTCAGGCTAAGTTCAATGAACAGCATGTGTGAGAGACGAACTGGGGCCAGGCTTGCTTTAGGCAGAGTGGGCAGGGAAGGCCTCTCTGTAGGGCTGGCACAGGAGCTGGGAGTTAAAGCGTGAGAAGGAACCCAACTTAAAATGACAGGAAGGAGTGGGGACGAAGGAAGGGCAAGGGCAGTCCCTGACGTGGGGAAGGGCCTGGTGCAGTCAGGGCACCTACAGAGGGTCTGTGTGGTTGTAGGAAGGAGGGCAGGGGGGCCAGTTCCATGAGATGAGGTGGAAGAGAGAGAGAGAACTGGTCATTTGGGAGCCATAGGCCATGAGAAGGAGCTTGGATTCCTTTCTAAGTGTAAGAGGAAGCTACTGAGGGATTATGTAAGCCAGGGAGTGATATGGTTTGATTTATACCTTGAAACAATCACTCTAGTTACTTTGTTGACTAGATATGTTGAGGTGGGGAGGAGCATAGAATAAAAGGCACAAGTAAAAGGAAATAAGGAGAAACCCCAAATTGGACGGAGAAGAAGGGAGAAGAGGAAGGACATATCTAATTTCAAACTGTAGGTAGTGCCAGGCA
>NW_016899658.1:0-1126 GCF_001698545.2 Rhinopithecus bieti | reverse complement strand
AATCAAATGGGAAAATAAAATCTCAGTGCTCTTATAATTCATATAACCATCATTGTAAACAAGGTTGAGAAACTTTTGATTTTCTGTGAATTGTTAACTGCCATTGACCATTTTCTTTCTGTTGGGTTTTTTGTGTTGACCATATCAATTTAAGAAAATTATTCATATATGATTAAGCTTTAATATTTATCTTCCATCTTTTCTATTGTGCTAGGCTGTCTTTTATTTGGCTGATAGTATCTTTCTTCATAAAAAAGAGTTTAAAATTATTATCATTATTTTGTTAAATTTATCTTCTCTTCCTGTATGGTTCTCTGTTTTGTGTTCTACTTCAAAAGGCCTCCCATGCCAAAATATTCTTGAAAGTATTTTCACAATTATTTTATTGCACTTAGTTCTTTAATCAATGTGGATTTTAAAATATGTTATGAATTAGAAATTCAATTTCCTTCATTCAAATGAATTGTTCTTTTCCATTGGTTCCTTTTTTCATTTTCTTTTCTATTCTTTCACTTTTCTCTTCTACATCATCTGCATATTTAGTCTGACTGAGATTGCATTAAATACATAAATTTAGGAAAACTGACATTAATAATATAGAATATTCCCACTGATTAATATGCATGTGTAGTCTTTAGTAAAATTTTATAATTTTTTAATATTGTTCCTGAATATTTACATGCATATATAAGCAAACAAGCAAAGGAAGGAAGGAAGAAGTCAAATAGTGAGAAATATTGTGCAGAAAATAAAGCAATAATAAATAAAGTGATAAGATGAAGTGGGTGAGCAGTGGGGAATCTTCTTTAGGTAGAATTGTTAATGAAGTCCTCTCTGAAAAGGTGACATTTGGGCACAGACTTTACTATTGGGCAACATGAGGGTCAAATACAATCAACAGACTTATCAAGATGGAAGTCTTAAAAAAAATTTGAATGTGTTTGTGAAGACAACTCTCTGATTATTACAGGTTAGGAGATAAAAGTAAGGAAGTGGAGTGACTATCATTCTACGGAGAAGTTTATTATCAACATCAAAATAACATCCTCATTCTATTAACAATTCAGTTTCTTCAGTTGGGAAGATATGAAGAAGAAGGAATGCAAAACAGTTTTATTTTTTTATA
>NW_016899657.1:0-420 GCF_001698545.2 Rhinopithecus bieti | reverse complement strand
AAAGAAAGAAAGAAAGAAAGAAAGAAAGAAAGAAAGAAAGTGCAGAAAGAAAAAAAAGGTCAACCTAGAATACACCAAAATATCCCTTTACAAAGTAAAATAAGGTCGGGCATGGTGGCTCACACCTGTAATCCCAGCATTTTGGGAGGCTGAGGAGGGTGGATCCCTTGAGGCCAGGAGTTGGAGACCAGCCTGGCAAACATGGTGAAACCCCATCTCTACTAAAATATGATAATTAGCTAGGCATGGTGGTGCACACCTGTGATCCCAGTTACTCAGGAGGTTGAGGCAGGAAAATCGCTTAAATTTGGGAGGCAATGGATGCAGTGAGCCAAGATTGCTCCACTGCACTCAAGCCTGGGCAACAGAGTGAGATCCTGTCTCAATAAATAAAATAAAATAAAATAAAATAAAATAAAA
>NW_016899656.1:0-236 GCF_001698545.2 Rhinopithecus bieti | reverse complement strand
GGTAAATAATAAAATGTTTTATTATGTAATGGGTTCATTATTATTACAAATGAATTTCTGAATAACTTTAAAATCTCTGTGTTAATTTCAAGTAAGGTAACTATCAATAGATAGAACCCAACTTAAGAAGTTGAGAGGAAAGGGGTCCTGAATCCAAAATGTTTGAGAGCCCACTGGCCTAGTGTCATAGGATACCTTGGTGCTTGAGGAGGAAACATCAGTGGTTTTGGTGAAGA
>NW_016899655.1:0-229 GCF_001698545.2 Rhinopithecus bieti | reverse complement strand
TTCCTCCTGGTGGATTCGTGTTCTCGCTTGACTTCAGGAGTGAAGCTGCAGACCTTCGCAGTGAGTGTTACAGCTCTTAAAGTTGGCGTGTCCAGAGTTGTTTGTTCCTCCTGGTGGGTTCGTGGTCTCACTTAACTTCAGGAGTGAAGCCACAGACCTTCGCAGTGAGTGTTACGTTTTTTTTTTTTTTTTTTTTTGAGACGGAGTCTTGCTCTGTTGCCCGGGCTGG
>NW_016899654.1:0-1054 GCF_001698545.2 Rhinopithecus bieti | reverse complement strand
TATTTAATTTATTTTATGGCAACTTTCATACAGGAAATGGATATAAAACTATTTTCTTCTCATTATGGTCAGAGATTATATGATGCACATTATTTACAAATGTGCATTTTGGTTTTGATATATAAATATTTTAAATACCTTAAACAGATTGTCATTCAATTGGTATAGCTCATATTTATCAGGTGACTTTGGCAACGTCTTGGCATGTAACCATATCCTTCTGCAAAGCTCAATTTGCAAAGTGCATAAAATATTATCTAATTTAGTATTTGCTGTGACTTCCTAAAGCACAAGCTAAGACCCAGGAAGGCTCACTACTCCCAGATTTAGAAGCTTATGAAGATTAGAGTTGAGATTTGCCATTGGGATCTGGTCAACAATGAGAGTAGATGCTTCCAATATCTTTGGAATAGTTACATTGTAATATTCCTTTAGGGTACTTCTGCTTTCAAGTCTTCACTATTTTCATTTTTTAATCTTCTGTTCTCTCTCTTCTTTGTGTTTATACTTATTCTCACTCCAAGAGTTGCCTTTTTTCTCATTTTTTCCATTCTTCTTGTCATCCTGGACCTTCTACAGAGACTGGATCACAAAACATTATCTTTAGACATGAACATGGGAACAACAAGCACTGGGGACTAGTAAAGCGGCGAGGATGGCAGGGCGGCAAGGGTTGAAAACTCTGTATCAGGTTTTACCTGGTGATTACCTGGGTGATGGGATCATTTGTACTAGAAACCTCAGCAGCATACACTTTACCCATGTAATAAACCTGTACATGTACTGCCTGAACTTAAGTAAAAGATGAAAATAAACAAAAAATACTCCTCTCAAAACCACACTGTCTTCATCCTGTAGTCACCAGTCAAGATTGTGTGCTAGTTGTTTTATTTTTTTTTTTAATGGGTTTTGGTGAAAGCTACAAAGAAAAGTTAGAATTTAAAATCTTCCTTCCTTTTTTCTACCATAGTTATCTCTTGGAATTAAACCCAAAAGTATTTTAAAAAAATTAAAAGCAGAGGTTTTTTTTTGGCATGTGAAGGTGGGAAATAAA
>NW_016899653.1:0-532 GCF_001698545.2 Rhinopithecus bieti | reverse complement strand
TTGGCTGCATAAATGTCTTCCCTTGAGAAGTGTCTGTTCATACCCTTTGCCCACTTTTGATGGTGTTCTTTGTTTTTTCTTGTAAATTTGTTTAAGTTCTTGGTAGATTCTGGGTATTAGCCCTTTGTCAGATGGATAGATTGCAAAATTTTCTCCCATTCCATAGGTTGCCTGTTCACTCTTCTGATAGTTTCTTTTGCCGTGCAAAACTCTTTAGTTTAATTAGATCCTATTTGTCTATTTTGGCTTTTGTTGCCATTGCTTTTGTGTTTTAGTCATGAAATCTTTGCCCATGCCTATGTCCTGAATGGTACTACCTAGGTTTTCTTCTAGGGATTTTATATTAGGTCTTACATTTAAGTCTTTAATACATCTTGAGATAATTTTGTATAAAGTGTAAGGAAGGAGTCCAGTTTCAGCTTTCAGCATATGGCTAGCCAGTTTACCCAACACCATTTATTAAATAGGGAATCCTTTCCCTGTTGCTTTTGCCAGGTTTGTCCAAGATCAGATGGTTATAGATGTGTGGCGT
>NW_016899652.1:0-1095 GCF_001698545.2 Rhinopithecus bieti | reverse complement strand
ATAAGTACATACATAAATAAAAATAAAATTGTAATATTTATTTGCAGAAGCCCTACTTAAGTTCATTCCAATTGCATTACTTCCTTGGTTAAGTTGAACTTTAAAATCTATATATACATAGGAACTTTAATTTGAACTTCTATTGATTGAAATTATAGTTTGCATTATAATGGGAAGGATGAAGTATATATTAGACTACATTAACAGATAAATATTCTGGGCATTTTAAATGTTACGTATACAGTCTGATCCCTACCTATAGCTCATCCAAGGTTTTGTAATATTGTTTTACATCAACCAGAAAGGTAACATTTTTTAAAGGCAGCTGTAGCTGTGTCAAATACACTGCAGATATTTCTAACTCTTTGAAAAGTATAGACAAGAACAGAACAAAGAGAGCTTGTGAAGATCTAAAGGTTTATCTCAGGAAAGTTATCTGTCTTGGAAAGCTGCTTTGCTGTAATAACCTATTTTCAAGGACAAAGAGTTTGTACAAAAAAAAAAATACAATTCGCTGAGTAATATTGTGAAGAATGTAAAATGTAATTATAGTTTTATCAGCAAGGCAAGTTAGTTTTCAAATAATTTTCAAGGCAACAACAGGATTTTACTCGGCTTTTGATTCATAGTGCTCTCCAATACAAGCTGTTAACCTGCAATTGTCTATGGGTATATGCATATCTAAAGAAAATACTGCAAAAGAATTATTGAGAAATACTCCCATGCATAATGTACAGCAATTTATCTTGAAATTGACCAAGAAATAGAGTTAAAGATGTTATGTGAAGTTTTAAAATGTAACTCACACCTCCCTTTGCTCTGTAATTATAAAGGGCAAATCTGATGAATTTCAGTTTTATTTACACTTGAACATATTTTCAATACTATGTCTTTTCACTGATCAAGAAGAATGTATGTACCAGTGAATACCCATTCAATGTAAATTTGTTTCCAATTTTACATTGGGGCTTTCAGCTTAACGAAAAAAGTCCCTCCCTACCAATATCATTTACCTAGCACTTCCGGTCTGTTAAGAGACAGCTGGTAGGCCGGGCGCGGTGGCTAAAGCCTGTAATCCCAGCACTTTGGGAGGCC
>NW_016899651.1:0-894 GCF_001698545.2 Rhinopithecus bieti | reverse complement strand
TACCCCAGGGCCTTTGCACTTGCTGTGACACTTGCCTGAACAGTTCTCACAGTCTCATCCTTCCCCTCCCCAGTCAGTGTCTCCTCAGAGAGGTCTTCCTTAACCTCTCATCGAATGCAGCCTCCTCACACCAAGTCACACTCACATCACCTGCTTGATGGTCTTCATGGTGCTTTTCACTGTCTAAAAGTATCTGCCTATTAGTTTACAGTGTTGTTTCTGAGTCCGCTGCTTATGGGATGAGGTGCCTGCTCTGAATCCCAGCACTAGCACATCCTGTGTGCCTTTAGGAAGGTGACTTAACTTCTCTGTGCCTCAATTTCTCATTTATCAAATGGAGATCATGCGTACTTACCTCAGGTAGTGTGGTGTCAATTGAGTGACCTGACATATGTGAGGTGTCTAGAATAGCATCTGGTGCATAGTAAGGGCTGTGTAATGTTTATTCAGATTGCTACTACTGTGCCTGCTTCCTCTGCTGATACTGTCATGATCATCATTATCACCATCATCACCACCGTCATCATCATCACCATCACCATCACCTTAATTATCACCATCACTGCCATCACCATCACCATCACCACCATGACATCACCATCGTCATCATCATTGCCATCATCATCACCATCATCATCACCTTAATTATCACCATCACTGCCATCACCATCACCACCATGACATCACCATCGTCATCATCATTGCCATCATCATCACCATCACCATCAGCAGCATTGCCATCATCCCATCGCCATCACCATTATCTCATCACCATCACCACCAGCACCATCATCACCATCATCCGACCACCATCACTGTCATTACCATCATTATCACCACCATCATCCCATCATCATCACCATCATGACCATCATGACAGTCATCACCATCCCC
>NW_016899650.1:0-483 GCF_001698545.2 Rhinopithecus bieti | reverse complement strand
TGAGATTTTATCCCTCTCCCTCTCTCACAAAATGCAGTAAAAGAAAAGAATCCTCCTTAAATCCCACTCTATTTTTTTACATAGACTTTAATAAAGAAGAATTTAGTGTCCATACAGCTTGCGAGAGATAATACTTGGAATTTAGAAAATTGCAAATATAAGGCAAAGAAAAGTATGTATGAAAAAAATCAAATTAAAGCTCGCATTCTACATAAGTTTAAAACTATATACAGAGGCCTTTTTTTTTTTTTTTTTTCAAATTTTGATTCGGGGCATCCCTGTTGCTGCTAGGGAGAAATTTAGGGAATAAACATTTGATATGAGCACAGAGGAGAGACATTTGATGCTGCCGGATGAGTTCATAGTGAGACGGAGTTTGCTCATGCCCAGCACTCTTCATAAAGGACGATAAAGGATGGAGTAGGGAGGAGGAAAGAGTAAAGTTATTCCAAGCAGAGGAACAGCATCCACAAAGTCCAGGAG
>NW_016899649.1:0-536 GCF_001698545.2 Rhinopithecus bieti | reverse complement strand
TCCCCCCTCCCCTTCCCTCCCTCCCTTCGTTACTCCCACCCTCCCTTCGTTCCTCCCTTCCTCCCTTCCTGACGGAGTCTCACTCTGTCACCCAGGCTGGAGTGCAGTGGCGCAATCTCAGCTCACTGCAAGCTCCGCCTCCCAGGTTCATGCCATTCTCCTGCCTCAGCCTCCTGAGTAGCTGGGACTACAGGCACCCGCCACCACGCCAGGCTAATTTTTTGTATGTTTAGTAGAGTAGCTGGGATTACAGGCACCTGACTAATTTTTTGTATTTTAGTAGAGTGTTAGCCAGGATGGTCTTAATTTCCTGACCTCGTGATCCGCTCGCCTCAGCCTCCCAAAGTGCTGGGATTACAGGTGTGAGCCACCATGCCCAGCAAGAGGTTAATTCTGTTGGCCTCCCCGTCTGGGAATTGAACCCCAGTCTCTCACGTGACAGGCAGGGATACTCACCACTGCTAAGGAGGACAAACCATTTCTTTCTTTCTTTCTTTCTCTCTCTCTCTCTCTCTCTTTCTTTCTTTCTTTCTTTC
>NW_016899648.1:0-782 GCF_001698545.2 Rhinopithecus bieti | reverse complement strand
TAAGAGTTTCAAAACCTTTCATGACCTTTTATAGTTTTCTATGAAAAGCAGATGAATGCTCTAGAAAATTCTGTTATTCCAATACATGGGCCCAGTTGCTGGCCTTGCATCAGTGTGCTTCTGAGTGTAACATCTAATTTGTAGAAAATCTCTGAATTTGAGAGGCCAGGGTGGGTGGATCGCTTGAATTGAGGAGTTTGAGACTAGCCTGGGCAATATGTGAAACATTGTGTCTACCAAAATATAAAAAAGAAAAAACAAAAGAAATAAAGAAAAAAGAAAGAAAGGAAGGAAGGAAGGAGGGAGGGAGAAAGGAAAGGAAAGGAAAGGAAAGGAGGAAGGAAGGGAAAGGAAAGGAAAAGAGAAAAGAGAATGACAAGAAAGTCTCTAAACTAAACTAATCCCTTAAACTCTGGCCTTACAATTCTCATGTGCCCACCTCTTCTGTCTAGAGGAAGAGGGGCATGAGGTGGAAAAGGGGCAGGTGGGATTGTTGGGCCTAGAGAGATTAAATGGTTTCAATTTCTGGTTCCGTTTCTCATGAAAGCAGTTCATTTTGATTGTCATCTTCCCCAGGGTCTGAAGATGAGGCATTGATTGGTGTCAATATTCAAGATTTAGCAAGAGTAGGTGTCTTTTCAGACCCAGGAGTCAAAGCCCTGTAAACTAATAGCACAAGGATTAGTTAATAGGACATTTGTACTGCAGAAAGTACTATTTCTCTCTAACATGTCACTAATAAAACACTGTGATTTGGTGTCCAGTAGTTACTGCCTGCAGAA
>NW_016899647.1:0-738 GCF_001698545.2 Rhinopithecus bieti | reverse complement strand
AAAGAGTTTCAAAACCTTTCATGACCTTTTATAGTTTTCTATGAAAAGCAGATGAATGCTCTAGAAAACCCTGTTATTCCAATACATGGGCCCAGTTGCTGGCCTTGCATCAGTGTGCTTCTGAGCGTAATGTCTAATTTACAGAAAATCTCTGAATTTGAGAGGCCAGAGTGGGTGGGTCACTTGAACTTAGGAGTTTGAGACTAGCCTGGGCAATATGGTGAAACATTGTGTCTACCAAAATGTAAAAGGAATTAAAAAAAAAAAGGAAGAAAGTAAAAGGAAGGAAGGAAGGAAAGAAAGAAAAGAAAAGAGAAAAGAAAAGAGAAAGAAAAGAAAGTCTCTGAACTAAACTTATCCCTCAAACTCCGGCCTTACAATTCTCATGTGCCCACCTCTTCTGTCTAGAGGAAGAGGGGCATGAGGTGGAAAAGGGGCAGGTGGGATTGTTGGGCCTAGAGGGATTAAATGGTTTCAACTTCTGGTTCTGTTTCTCATGAAAGCAGTTCATTTTGATTGTCATCTTCCCCAGGGTCTGAAGATGAGGCATTGATTGGTATCAATATTCAAGATTTAGCAAGAGTAGGTGTCTTTTCAGACCCAGGAGTCAAAGCCCTGTAAGCTAATAGCACAAGGATTAGTTAATAGGACATTTGTACTGCAGAAACTTCTATTTCTCTCTAACATGTCACCAATAAAACACTGTGATTTGGTGTCCAGTAGTTACTGCCCGCAGCG
>NW_016899646.1:0-1275 GCF_001698545.2 Rhinopithecus bieti | reverse complement strand
GGCCCCTGACGATCTGGGGTGGCTCCAGCTCTGTTGTTTGCTAGCTATGTATCCTTGAGCAAGTTTCTGAACCTCTCTGTGCCTTGGTTTCCCAAACTTCAGAAGAGCAAATGCACTCCACAGCTACCAGATGAGGATGGGGTAAGGTAGTCTACGTGAAGCGCTGAGAATAGGACCAGGCTCAGAGTGGGTGCTCTGTAGGTGAGCTGCTGAGAAGGTCTGCTGGATGACAGGCCTGTTCTGCCTGGCTGCCAGGGACCCCAGGTCCGAGCCTCAAATCCGCCTTTCATCTGCTGTGGAGCCTCAGGCCAGTCTCTCACCCTCTCTGGACTCTGTGTCATCTGAGGCTCAGGGAGCAGGAGGAGAAACTCACACCTGCAGCCATAGGCATGAAACAGGGACAGTGAAGTCCTGGGCAAGGAGGGGCTGTCAGGTCCCTGGAGGGGCCCAGGGACCTGGCAGTTGTCTGGCTCCAGCCCCCCATGTCTTGAAATGAACCCCTTTTCCTTCCAGTAGCCGAGAGCAAACATTCAGAAGAGTTGGCAAGTATTTTCTGCAAAGAGCCAGAGAGTCAATAGTTCAGGCCTAGCCAGATGTAGGATCTCTATCGAAACTGCAACGACTCGACTCTGCTGTTGTAACAGAAAACCAGCCAGAGGTGCTAGCTAAACAAAGGATGGCTATGTGCCCAGAAAGCCCCATACACAGTGGATTTGCCCTGCCACCCACAGCCCCAGGCCTAGAGGAAGGGGTGCAGTCTTGCTTGGGTCACACAGCCTCCCTTCTTTACTGCACACAGCCCCAGGTTCAATGTCAGATGGAGCAAGTGCAGCCCTGGAGGGACAGGTGGGCCTACCCCGGTCCCCATCCACAGTACAAGGAGCTCCTCACCCTGGTGGGTTGGGGTAGGGGTGCTGGGTGCCCCAGCTGTTCAGACCACCCCTGGGAGCTCAGAGCCTGCACCTGGGGAGTCAGCAAAACAGGGTTTCTTTCACCAAAGAGTGAGGTCTGCAGCCATCCCTGCCAAGGACACAGGAGGTGTGATCCACAGAGGCCTCCCGTATAGTCCTTGGGTATGCAGAGGTTTTATGGAAACTCCTTCATCTCCCCATCAAGCTACCAATGACTCTTCACAGAATTGGAAAAAACTACTTTAAAGTTCATAGGGAACCAAAAAAGAGCCCTCATTCCCAAAACAATCCTAAGCAAAAGAACAAAGGTAGAGGCTTCACGCTACCTGACTTCAAACTATACTACAAGGCTACAGGAACCAAA
>NW_016899645.1:0-1046 GCF_001698545.2 Rhinopithecus bieti | reverse complement strand
ATATTGAGTATTTTCTTTGTTCTGTTATACACGTTTTCTTTTAATTTCATCTGCTTTAATATGAAATGAACTGAGGGAGCTTAACTGAAAATAAAATATGAGAATCTTTGATTTCCTTTAGAATCATTGAAAATACACTTTTGTTTTCTTCATAAGCTGGGAAGGTATTATGTGTTGTACTGTGACAAACATAAAACAAAATTATCAATCTGGAAGAACTGTTATTTACCCAGTTGCTCAATTTTCTTCTCCATGAGAAAAGGGTTTCTCCTTAAACACAAAATGCAAAAGTTGAATTATTAAATGTAAGTAGAGGCAGTTACACAAAATTAACTACTGCTCCATATATGTAATATGATGGCTAATTAATGACAGTGTAATATTTAAATAGTTTGCCTAATTAGGCACACAACAGTGATGGCTGTCTTGGGACAAAATAACAAGTCTCACATAGATGTCAGTTTCACTTGAGTGCTGACGGAAATTTTAGATTTAGCAAAGGAGATTTGTAGAAAAAATGTCCCATGATAAAATTTGAAACTGAATTGAATACTTAGCATCTGGAATTGACCACGTGCACTGCTCTCCTACAATTTACACTTTATTTCTCTTTGGTGATAAACAAGCCTATATACTGTACCCCACGCCCAACCCTAAGCTATTTCAGAAGAAACTAATAGCAAGGCAGAGCATAGTATAAGATCAGTATCAGAAAAGATGCGTTATAGAAAACCATTTAGGTGTTTTTTGAAACTGTGTTTTTTTTTTATTAACAGCCATGTTTGGAGAAGTTCCAATTTATGTTATGTTCAATGAAATGTTGTGGTCTCATACCCAAAGCCAAAACAAGATCATATATTTACAATATCTAAACAACTGTCACAGAGATTAAAAGTAAATAAAATTTAATTTTAGGAAAAGTACATTTTGAAATCATAGTGAACTATTTTAAAATCTTTTCACTATAATACAACTAATCTTTATTCTATTTTGTTATGTTTCTCCCTGCTCTATAGGTAAGAGATAAAAGGCATTATTTATGAATT
>NW_016899644.1:0-887 GCF_001698545.2 Rhinopithecus bieti | reverse complement strand
TGGACATGGATGAAGCTGGAAACCATCATTCTCAGCAAACTAACACAGGAACACGAAACCAAACATTTCATGTTCTCACTCATAGGTGGGAGTTGAACAATGAGAACACATGGACACAGGGAGGGGAACATCACACACCGGGCCCTGTCGGGGGGTGGGATGCAGGGGAGGGAGGGCATTAGGACAAACACCTAATGCACACGGGACTTAAAACCTAGATGATGGGTTGATACGTATACCTATGTAACAAACCTGCATGTTCTGCCCATGTATCCCAGAACTTACAGTAAAATAAAATAAAATAAAACTCTTTTGTCTTTTTTAATAATATTCTTACAGGTTAACTATAGTTTTGTTCTAGCTGACCACTATAATGAGTAGCTAAAATACTACACAAATAAAATATTTTAAACAATAATTCACATAACTAGGTGGCTTGAGAAGGGAATGAGATAAATAGGAAAACAAACATCGAACAAACTTTCCTAATAACAGTCTCCCCGAGAAAGATAATTATGCTCAATTAGAGAATATATTAGCTTAAAATACGTGGCTTAAGTTTGTAGATTTTCTCTATCTTTTATGGCACTAAAATGGAGGTTCATTCATATGACCTTAGACTTGAAACTTAAATGTAGGAGGTTTGGTTATAGAAAGCAATAATATGTTTACCCAGGGAAGATTTTAAAATTCGCATTTACTCCTCATCTTTATAATGTTGACACACAACCCTGGCATATTATTTATGACCAAACAAAGAAAACTTTCCTTTGTTTATGCCAAAACAACTATGAAATTACCAAAACGCTTTGCTGAGATAAGGATAGCTAAAATTATGTAACTATAATATACAAAATTAGAAAAGGGAAAAAAGGAAGGAAGGAAGG
>NW_016899643.1:0-852 GCF_001698545.2 Rhinopithecus bieti | reverse complement strand
ATAGAGTATCTCAGGGAAATAACACGAGGAACTTTTAACCATGTTTTTTCTTTTATATTTTATTTTAAAATATATACAAATTTTATTATATTTGTCAATTATATCTCAATAAAGCTAGAAAATGTTTTCACTTTATTTTTTAACTAATTTTAGATTTAGGGGTAGATGTGCAGGTTTATTATATAGGTAAATTGCATGTTGCAGAGGTTTGATGTACAGATTATTTTATTACCCAGATAATAAGCATAGTACTTGGTAGATTTTGATCCTGAACCTCCTCCCTCTCTCCACCGTCAAGTGTCCCCAGTGTCTATTGTTCCTTTCCTTGTGTCACTGTGTACTCAATGTTTAGCTTCCACTTATAAGCAAGAACACGTGGCTTTTGGTTTTCTGTTTCTGTGTTAGTTCATGTAGGATAATGGCCTCCAGCTCTATCCATGTTCCTGCAAAGGATATGATATTATTCTTTTATGGCTGTATAGCATTCCATGGTGTATATGTACCACATTTTCTTTATCCAGTCTACCACTGATGGGCATCTAGGTTGATTCCATGTCTTTGCCATTGTGAATAGTGCTGCGATAAACATACATAGGCAGGTGTTTTATGGTAGAATGGACAGCGTGAGTGCAAGCGGTGGAAATGCTGGACACTTATAAAACCATTAGATCTCCTGAGAACTCACTCACTATCACAAGAACAGCGTGGAGGAAACAACCCCATGATCCAGTTACCTCCACCTGGTCCTACCCTTGACATGTGAGAATTATGGGGATTACAATTTGAAATGAGGATTTGGGTGGGGATATAGAGCCAAACCCTATCAGTTATACATATTATATATAATATATA
>NW_016899642.1:0-891 GCF_001698545.2 Rhinopithecus bieti | reverse complement strand
AACTACATGGAAACTGAACAACCTCCTCCCAAATGACTACTGGGTAAATAACAAAATGAAGACAAAAATAAATAAGATCTTTGAAACCAATGAAAACAAAACACAACGTACCAGAATCTCTGGGAAACAGCTAAAGCAGGGTTGAGAGGGAAATTTATAGCACTAAATGCCCACAGGAGAAAGCAGGAAAGATCTAAAATCAACACCCTAACATCACAATTAAAAGAACTAGAGAAGCAAGGGCAAACAAATTCAAAAGCTAACAGAAGACAAGAAACAACTAAGATCAAGAGCAGAACTGAAGGTGATAGCGACATGAAAAAACCCTTCAAAAAAGAAATGAATCCAGGAGCTGGTTGTTTGAAAAGATCAACAAAATAGATAGACCGCTAGCCAGACTAACAAAGAAAAGAGAGAAGAATCAAATAAACACAATAAAAAATGATAAAGGTGATATCGTCATTGGTCCCACAGAAATACAAACTACCATCAGAGAATGCTATAAACACCTCTATGCAAATAAAGTAGAAAATCCAGAAGAAATGGAAAATTCCTGGACACATGCCCCTCCCAAGTCTAAACCAGGAAGAAGTCGAATCCCTGAATAGAACAACAACAAGTTCTGAAATTGAGGCAGTAATTAATAGCTTACAAACCAAAAAAAGTTCAGTACCAGATGGATTCACAGCCAAAATCTATCAGAGGTACAAAGAGGAGCTGGTGCCATTCCTTCTGAAACTATTCTAAGCAATAGAAATAAAGAAACTCCTCCCTAACACATTTTATAAAGACGGGATCATCCTGATATCAAGACCTGGCAAAGACACAACAAAAAAAGAAAATTTCAGGCCAATATCCCTGATGAATTATCAACGATAAAATCCTCAATAA
>NW_016899641.1:0-482 GCF_001698545.2 Rhinopithecus bieti | reverse complement strand
TATCAGACAAGGTCACTCATTCTGTGATCACAGTGGAGCAAGACAAACTGATATCACTCTACAATGTTTGAGGCACAGACAGCAGTGATCAAACATCTTCTCCCAGCTAATGAGTGATGACTGCTTCTTTATCTACGGTTTAACCCTGCTCCATTCCTTATCTATATAGATAAAATTATTAAGGATCATATAACTTTTCCCACTTTGTGGCAGCACCCAATGAAAAGCAAAACTACATTGTCTTAAACACTCCCCAAATTACCTAATGCAAGCACAAACACTGTAACAAATCCATCCTAACACTCTCTTTCTGAAATACCTAATAGTTCCCCATGGTTTTACCTCCCTTGGGGCAATGAGCCAATAAGTCCAACTTTCTTGACTACAGATATATTGTTTGTCTTTGGTGGGAGGGCATTGAAGAGCTCCTTCTCTAATGAAGCTCTTGGATTGAAGTATTTATTTGATACAACTACTCCCCA
>NW_016899640.1:0-633 GCF_001698545.2 Rhinopithecus bieti | reverse complement strand
ACCATTGCTGAGACTTCAGTAGGTAAACAAAGAGGCCAGGAAGCTCGAACTGGATGGAACCCACCACAGCTCAAGGAGGCCTGCATGCCTCTGTAGACTCCACCCCTGGGGACAGGGCATAGCTAAACAAAAGCAGCGGAAACCTCTGCAGATATAAATGTCCCTGTCTGACAGCTTTGAAGAGAGTAGTGATTCTCCCAGCACGGAGGTTGAGATCTGAGAACTAACAGACTGCCTACTCAAGTGAGTCCCTGACCCTAGAGTAGCCTAACTGGAGAGCCTAACTGGGAGTAACCTAACTGGAGTGGACCTCAAGCAAACTCCAACAGACCTGCAGCTGAGGGTCCTGACTGTTAGAAGGAAAACTAACAAATGGAAAGGACACCCACACCAAAACCCCATCTGTACATCACCATCATCAAAGACCAAAGGTAGATGAAACCACAAAGATGTGGAAAAGCAGTGCAGAAAGGCTCAAAATTCAAAAAATCAGAGCGCCTGTCTCCCTCCAAAGGAACGCAGCTCCTCGTCAGCAACAGAACAAAGCTGGACAGAGAATAACTTTGACAAGTTGAGAGAAGAAGGCTTCAGTCGATCAAACTTCTCAGAGCTACATGAAGAACTACGAACCCA
>NW_016899638.1:0-2622 GCF_001698545.2 Rhinopithecus bieti | reverse complement strand
TTAACCTGATTTATGTTCCACTAAAACTATCCACAATTATCTTAACAATTTTAGTAGACTTGGTCACATTATTTACTCTGTGATTGTGTTGTTAACTGAAACCTTTTAGGGCAGGAATGAGTTTCAGGAATGGATGATCCAAAGCTCACAAATAATGTAAGCAAAACAGAAGCAAGACACTCTTCTGTGATAACTTTCATCCACTCCTCTACCTTCTTTCTTTCATCCAAGTTCTGTCTTCTTGAGCAACACAAAACTAATCTTTTCATTTTCCATGTAAGAACACTTCCAAATATTTGAAGGATGTCATCAGGTACTTCCTAAATCATTAATTCTCAAGCTTTAATGTGCAACAGAATTGAATGGGATGTGTGAATGGGATGAGATGACAGTAGATGAAAGTTTATCTTGAGAGGGGTAGCAAATATGTAGTATTCCCACCACAGGCGGCACACAGACTTCTCAGTAACTCCAGTTCCCCTTTCCCACAGCCCATCAGATTTTCACAGCCAACCATATGCAAGAACTACTGCTCACAGTCACCTACTTATCTTCTCTCTGCAGTCAGCAGATTAAAAGTCTGCTTTGCCTCAGTAGACCTGCTGTCCATCCTTTTAACCCACAAAGAGAATTAGAATTCTGTAGTCAGTCTTCCTTATTCCAAAGCCACACGAGGAGGAGTTGGAACCTTGGCATGCTTCTTTAAAATGTGTTTGATCTCTGACAGATTACTGAGGGTACCTTGGCATATTTGTGGAGGATGATCTAAAACTCTAAAATAGCTATAAGCACAATTCTTTCACATGCATACAATTTGAATAGGCCTGGAAAGATGCTTTTAAGCTCATAAAAGTGTCATAGAATGTTATGAATTGGCTTTACATGCCTCAATACACCCAGTGTACAGATTAGCACTTTTGTTACGACACCCAGGCTCTGTGCCTTCTACTCTAAACAGCAGGAAAATTTATGAGCTAGAAAACCTCTCTTGGATTTGGCCTTAGGGAAGTAACGAGTGGAATTTTGTTGTTCACAAGGCTAGAGTGTGAGGCTCCCAGGAATCAGGGAGTGGGGGGTGCACTCACATTAAGTGAAAAGCAGGATTGCAAATAACAAAACTTTGAAACACAGCAGCCTTATGTTGAATGCAAGGATAGAAAGATGATTGCAACTGTGATGTGGGGAGAGGAGAATTTAGAATGTGGTTTTGAGGAAAAAAAGATCACACTATTGCAGACATTAGGATTAAATGATGTCAATTGTCACACACATACATGTGTGCCTCAAAAGTGTTAGCATCAGACTCTTTCGAGTGGTACCCAGAAGCCAATTATGAGGTGGCGGTTCGGAGGCTTATGTTGTAGTCACCTTTGCATTTCTCTATTCATGGAACAAACATTTTGAGTATCAAATGTGTGCCAGAACACAAATATGAATTTGATACAGCCTTTTAGGAGTTTTGTCCAGGTGAGAAGAAACAAGACAATTAAAAGGATGGTCATATACTGTAATACTTTATCTGATAGAGCTAAGCACAGGATGTTTTGAGAACACAGTGAACTGGAGGGAAGCAAACTGATGAGAAGTTGAAGAAAGGCTTTTGGAGAAGCGATGCCTGAACTAAATCCTGAAAGATGAGTAGGACTTACCTAGAGGGAAGAGTTTGGGAGGTCATTTTAGTCAGGAGGAGCTGCATGGTATGTAAGTATTTCAGCATGGTTAGACTAGATAGTAAAGTGCAAAGAAAGTGAATGGTAAGAGATGAGACCACAGAAATAGGCAGGAGCCAAATTTGGAAGACCCTATATGCCTTACCAAAGCAGCTGAACTTTCTCCTACAGGCAACAGGGAAGCTGGTAAGTGACCATTTTGATAATTCATTCTGGTAGCAGCATGGAGAATGGAAAGAACCAGAGGCAAGACCAGTGCAGAGGGACTAGTTAAGAGTGGTAATAGTCGAGGACAGAGATGACTGGGGTCTCAACAAAGATAGTAGCATAGGGGATGGCAGCAAGGAGATGGGTTTGAGACTACTGAGAAAGACTTTTTTTGCTGTCCTTGTTTTGTATTGTTTTGATTCAAGGCTTACTTTGACTTGGAAGTCAAAGTAGTTGATGTGGTAGCAGTAGAAAGAGGGCAATGGGATAGTGTGATGCAATATCACAAAAGCTTATTTCAGATAAGATATTTGTGAAAAGAATTAATTCTGAAAATATTCTTTTAAAATTGCTTGTTTTTTTACTCAGCTTGCAAGAGTAATTATTTGCTGAAGATTGGTTGCTTAGCCTATTGAGGGTTAATAACTCATGTGGTTTAGCATGTTCTAGGAAATTGTTCAGTGGGAATAAGGCAAGTTAGGGTCACAGCGAGGGAGAAAGGCTCAGCCAGCTGTCTCTTTTCTTCTTTACAGAAGCACAAATACCCTCTAAGCAATCCCACAAAAAAGAAGCTTTCCACGCCAGAAGTCTGTTTATTTTGCAAAGGAAGAGTCCAGAGAACCATATGGAATGCAATTGATGATATTTAGTTCAGAACATGCAAGAACAGAATAAATAATAAGTTATTAAGGCATGATACAGAATCACTGAGAATTAAGTTTAAAATACTTTAAAAAGTTTTTAA
>NW_016899637.1:0-1461 GCF_001698545.2 Rhinopithecus bieti | reverse complement strand
TGGGCTCCTCCCCGCCACGGAGGCAGTGGTGGCGGCCCTGGCTGGACCACGCCACAGGTACCCCAATCAGCCCGCCTGTGGCCACCCTCTCAGGCCCTCTGTGCCCTTACCTGTCCTCTGCCTAGGCTGCTGTCTTCCCCTCCTTCCCCTGACCCCAGGCCCTGAGCATCAGGACGCGCTCAGGCCTCCTGGGTCGGGGGGTGCCTCACTGGCTGCAGACCCCTGGGTGATGCCCCAGCCCTTCCAACGGGGCGTCTCAGAGCTCACTCCGATGCCACAGAAGCTGAGCGGCAGTTTCACCTGGTCGGTCCCAGCAGCACTGCATCGTTCTACGTTTTCTGTTTCTTTTGAGACGGACTCTCACTCTGTCACCCAGGCTGGAGTGCAATGGTGTGATCTCGGCTCACTGCAACCTCCACCTCCTGGGTTCAAGTGATTCTCCTGCCTCAGGCTCTCAAGTAGCTGAGACTACAAGCATGCGCCCCACTCCAAACCAGTGTTTTTTTTTTTTTGAAATGGAGTCTTGCCCTGTTGCCCAGGCTGCAATGCAATGGCGTGACCTCAGCTCTCTGCAACCCCGCCTCCCAGGTTTAAAGGATTCTCCTGCCTCAGCCTCCCAAGTAGCTGGGTTTACAGGTGCCCTCCACCATGCCCGGCTAATTTTGTATTTTAGTAGAGATAGGGTTTCACCACATTGGCCAGGCTGGTCTCGAATCTCTGACCTCAGGTGATCCGCCCGCCTCAGTCTCCCACAGTGCTGGGATGACAGGTGTCAGCCACCATGCCTGGTCTGTTTTCTAACTCTCCTGGGTTTTCCCACGTCCTCTGCAGTCAGCCCACTGAGCACCCCAGCCTGCACTGGCTCTGTTCCTCAGCTGCCCTGCCTGCCTCTGTCTTGTCCCACCGCGCTGGCCTGTGTCCTGTGCCTGCACCGCTCCCAGCTGCTCCACATGGGAAGGGTGGCTCTCGGGCCTTGGCCCATGCAGGCGGAGAGGGTCTGGCTGTGGGTCTCCCTGCATGGAAGGCTGGCTCTCAGCATTGCCTGCCCACAGTCATCCACTCCGGGGACTACTTCCTGTTTGAGTCTGACAGCGAGGAAGAGGAGGAGGCTGCCCCTGAAGACCCTAGGCCATCGGCCCAGAGTGCCTTCCAGGTGAGGTGGGAGAGCCCTGACTGCCCCACTGCAACTACAGAGCTTGTGGCCCTCGGCCAGGGCAGCATAGGGGTGCCAGATGCCCCAAGGCCTGGAAGCCCAGCTCCTCCACCTCCAGTGAGCTCACCCAGCCCCATCCAGGCCTCCCAAGTCCCATGGGAAACCAGGCTACAGGGACATGGGACATGTGTAGCCTGCTGCCCCACGGTCTTGGCTCTGAACACCCAGGGTCTGGTGGCTGCCTGTGGCCTGACCTGTGAGATGGGCCTGACACCTTTGTGCTGGCTGCCTGGCTGTCCTGGGTCTGT
>NW_016899636.1:0-237 GCF_001698545.2 Rhinopithecus bieti | reverse complement strand
TCCTTTCTTTCTTTCTTTCTTTCTTTCTTTCTTTCTTTCTTTCTTTCTTTCTTTCTTTCTTTCTTTCTTTCTTTTTTCTTTCTTTCTTTCTTTCTTTCCCTTCTTTCCTTTTTTCTTTTCTTTCTTTTCTTTCCTACCTTCCTTCCTTCCTTCCTTCCTTCCCTCCCTCCCTCCCTCCCTCCCTCCCTCTTTTCTTTTCTTTTCTTTTCTTTTCTTTTCTTTTCTTTTCTTTTCTTT
>NW_016899635.1:0-303 GCF_001698545.2 Rhinopithecus bieti | reverse complement strand
TATATACACACACACACACACATACACACACACACATATATACACACACACACACATATACACACACACATATATACACACACACATATACATACACACACACACACATATATACACACACACACATATACACACACACACACATATACACACGCACACATATACACTCACACATATATATACACACACACATATACACACACACACATATATACACACACACACACATGTACACACACACATATATACCACACACATATATATCCACACACATATACACACACATATATACACACACATATA
>NW_016899634.1:0-234 GCF_001698545.2 Rhinopithecus bieti | reverse complement strand
AAAATTTTCCGGTTTCCGTTATTTTTTTTTTTTTTTTTTTTTTTTGACAGAGTCTTGCTCTGCCACCCAGGCTGGAATGAAGTGGTGTGATCTTGGCTCGCTGCAAACTCCACCTCCCAGGTTCAAGTGATTCTCCTGCCTCAGCCTCCGAAGTAGCTGGGATTACAGGCACCCGCCACCGTGCCCAGCTAATTTTATATTTTAGTAGAGACGGGATTTCGCCATGTTGACCAG
>NW_016899633.1:0-234 GCF_001698545.2 Rhinopithecus bieti | reverse complement strand
TTGTCTATATAATACTATTATAAAGCATATTAAATGTTACAAAATCCTAAATAATATACGAATATAAGCTATTACAAAGTTCAAATAATTAAACAATATTTATATCATTTCATTATATGATAAATAAAACACATTAAATAATTAAAAGCTCTTCCACCATGCAAAATGACTAAACAATTTTTTAATTTCTAAGGCTTTTGAGATTACTGTGAAAGGGGACATAGTTTCAGGAAA
>NW_016899632.1:0-236 GCF_001698545.2 Rhinopithecus bieti | reverse complement strand
CAAAACAAAACAAAACAAAAAACACCTTGGCATGAAAAGGAAAGCAGATCAACAGCATCCTATCGTATCCTGTTCTCCTGGCCAACTGGGGCTTTTAGAATTCCTTCAGGTCAACTTCCCCACTCAATTACAGAACTGAACAGATCTCCACACTTACTTTGCGTGATGGTCATTGCAAAACTACATTTTAAGAACAATTTGGAAGATGCTTTTCTTCTTCTTCTTCTTCTTTTTTT
>NW_016899631.1:0-567 GCF_001698545.2 Rhinopithecus bieti | reverse complement strand
GTTTTTTGTGTGTCTATCTCCTTCAGTTCTGCTCTGATCTTAGTTATTTCTTGCCGCCTTCTAGCTTTGAATGTGTTTGCTCTTGCTTCTCTAGTTCATTTAATTGTGATGTTAGGGTGTCAATTTTAGATCTTTATTGCTTTCTCTTGTGGGCATTTAGTGCTATAAATTTCCCTCTACACACTGCTTTAAAAGTGTCCCAGAGATTCTGGTATGTTGTGTCTTTGTTCTCATTGATTTCAAAGAACATCTTTATTTCTGCCTTCATTTCATATTGTACCCAGTAGTCATTCAGGAGCAGGTTGTTCAGTTTCCATGTAATTGAGCAGTTTTGGGTGAATTTCTTAATCCTGAATTCTAGTGTAATTGCACTGTGGTCTGAGAGACAGTTTGTTATAACTTTTGTTCTTTTACATTTGCTGAGGAGTGCTTTACTTCCAACTATGTGGTCAATTTTGGAATAAGTGCAATGTGGTGCTGAGAATAATGTATACCCTGTTGATTTGGGGTGGAGAGCCCTGTAGATGTCCATTAGGTCTGCTTGGTGCAGAGCTGAGCTCAATTCCT
>NW_016899630.1:0-567 GCF_001698545.2 Rhinopithecus bieti | reverse complement strand
ATGTTCAGACCGAAACTGGAGAGAAGCTTTCTATGGAACTGCTTTCTGACGTGTGCATTCCAGTCACAGTGTTATACCTCTCTTCTCATACAGCATCAAGGAAACACTTTGGGAGAAACAGGTACCTAGCAATATTCGGGAACATGTTGATGCCGAAGGTGAAAAGGGAAATAGCCTCAGACAAAACCTTGAAAGACGCTTTGTAGGATATGCCTTCCGATGAAACCTGCAGAGAAACGTTCTGAGCAACTATTTTGCGATGTGTGTATTCGTCTTATAGAGGTAAAACTTTCTTTAGATTGAGCAGCTTGAAATCACTGTTTTAGAGGAATCTGAGGCAGGACATTTGGGAATGATCCTTAGAATATGGGGAAAGAAATATCCTCAGGTAAAATCCAGAAGGTTGCTTTCTGTGAAACTTCTCATTGTCGCCTTAATTCCTCTCACTCAGTTAAGTCTCTCTTTTCATTGAGCTGTGTTCTAAACCTGTGTATGTTCACCGTGTGATGGGATATTCGGGAGGACTTTGAGGCTAACGGTGAAAACGGAAATATGTTCAGACCGAAA
>NW_016899629.1:0-297 GCF_001698545.2 Rhinopithecus bieti | reverse complement strand
GGTTGAACAAATTTATACTCCCATCAACAGTGTAAAAGTGTTCCTGTTTCTCCATATCATCTCCAGCATCTGTTGTTTCCTGACTTTTTAATGATTGCCATTCTAACTGGCATGAGATGGTTGTGGTTTTGTTTTGCATTTCTCTAATGACTAGTAATGATGAGGTTTTTTTTCATATTTGTTGGCCGCATAAATGTCTTCTTTTGAGAAGTGTCTGTTCATATCCTATGCCCACTTTTGATGGGGTTGTTTTTTTCTTGTAAATTTGTTTAAGTTCCTGTAGATTCTGGATATTAG
>NW_016899628.1:0-304 GCF_001698545.2 Rhinopithecus bieti | reverse complement strand
CGTGGTGTACCAGATTTATTGACTTGTGTATGTGGAACCATTCCTGCATCCCTAATATGAAACCTACTTGATCATGGTGGATTATGTTTTGATGTGCTGTTGGATTCAGTTAGCTAGTATTTTGTTAAGAACTTCTGCATCTGTGTGCATCAGGGATATTGATCTGTAGTTTTCTTTGTTATGTCCTTTTCTGGGTTTGGTATTAGGGTGATACTGTCTTCATAGAATGTTTTAGGGAGAATTCCATCTTTCTCTAGCATATGGAATAGTCCTGGAATTTGTTTTGTTGTTAATTTTAAATTAT
>NW_016899627.1:0-1933 GCF_001698545.2 Rhinopithecus bieti | reverse complement strand
CGTGCCCAACCCCGCTTGTGTCTTCTTCACAAAAGAACACTGCCTGGAATATAGGATATGATCAGGAGAATCTGCTGAAGGAAGACATGGCTTACCTCTTGGGGTCGGGACAAAACACAAGGGGCCTGTGAAATACAGATGTGTACACACTGTCATCGTGCAGAGAGGGAGGGTGTCCCGGACGCAGAGCAAAGACCACAAAGATTTAATTTAAAATCACAGTGTCTCAGCTGGAATGCCCCGTCCATAGGGGCACCCTTGCAAATTAAAAGTTCCTCAAGGGGCCCCTCCAGGCCCAGCAGCAAGGGGTGAGCAGGGCCCAGCTGGGGTCTGGCTGGCCCCTGGCCCCTCCATGTGATTCTGGAGAGGAGGACCAGCTCTCAGGTGCTAGCTGGGACAGGTTCTGCCACTGGCGCTGCTTGTACAGGCTCCTTCTGCACCAGCGTGGGCTCATCCTCACCGTCCTGGGGAGGGTGGACCAGAACCTTGTCTAAAATGCCGAACTCCTGGGCCTCCATGGGGCTCATGTAGCGGTCCCTCTCCATGGCGGACTCTGGTGGGGAAGCAGGAGGTGATACACATTAGGGTAACAGCAGAGACCCGGGGCCAGGTCTGGTTCGTGTTTTGGCCTGAATGTTTGTGCCCATCACCCCAAGTTCGTATGTTGAAGCTCCAACCCCAGTGGGATGGGATTTGGAGATGGGGTCCTTGGGAAGTCTTTAGGGAGAGATGGGGTCGGGGCCCCTGATGGGATTAATGGCCTTATAAGAGGAGACACGAGTGCACTTGCTCTCTCTCCACCATGTGAAGACACAGGGAGAAGGCGGCTGTCTGCAAGCCAGGAAGAGAGGCCTCACCAAGAACCACATCAGCCAGCACCCTGACCTTGGACTTCTCAGCCCCAGAACTGTAAGAAATAAATCTCTGTGGAGGTCCGTGGTGTTTTGTTAAGCAGCTCAAGCTGACTGAGACATGTCCTCATTCTGCAGTGCCTCGGTTTCCCCTAGGTATCAGTAGAATACCAATTTCAATTTTGTTTTTTAAAAAATTGTTTCTGGGCCAGGCACAGTAGCTCACACTTGTAATCCCAGCACTTTGGGAGGCATGGCCAACATGGTGAAACTCTGTCTCTACTTAAAATACAAAATGAGCCAGGTGTGGTGGCAAACACCTGTAATCCCAGCTACTGGGGAGGCTGAGGTAAGAGAATCACTTCAATCCGGGAGGTGGAGGTTGCAGTGAACTGAGACTGCACCACTGCCCTCCAGCCCGGGTAACAAAGCGAGACTCCATCTCAAAAAAAACACAAAACTGTTATTGATGTATCATATACACCCAGGAAAGGGCATGATTCGTAAATGTCTGGTGGGATGGATTTTCAGACTGAACATACCCTACAGGACCAACACCCAGACCAAGAGATGGAATATTGCCAGCAGCCCTGAAACCCTACTTGGGCCCACAACAGTCACTAATCCTTGCCACCCCTCCCCGTGCCCCAAAACAACCACTCTTCTAACGGCATAAATTAGCTCTGCTTCTTTTATGGTTTAAATAAATGGAATCACAGAGTGTTTATTCTTCTTTCATGCAACATTATATTTGCAAGATTCATATGTGATGCTGTGGCACATTCACTTTTTTTTTTTTTTGAGACAGGGTCTTGCTCTGTCGCCCAGGCTGGAGTGCAGTGGTGGGATCTCAGCTCACTGCAACCTCCACCTCTCAGGTTCAGGTGATTCTCATGCCTCAGCCTCCTGAGTAGTTGGGATTACAGGTGCACACCACCATGCCCGTCTAATTTTGTATTTTAGTAGAGACAAGGTTTCACCGTGTTGGTCAGGCTGGTCTCGAACTCCTGACCTCATGATCCACCCGCCTCGGCCTCCCAAAGTGCTGGTATTACAGGCATGAGCCATGGCGCCCAGGAAAA
>NW_016899626.1:0-274 GCF_001698545.2 Rhinopithecus bieti | reverse complement strand
AAAGCAAATATTATTAAAGTTAAAGAGCCAGATAGATCCCCAAACAAACATAGCTGGAGACTTTAACATCCCACTTTCAGCACCGGACAGATCTTCCAGAAAGAAAATCAACAAAGAAACATCAGACCTAATGTCCACTGTCGAACAAATGGATCAAATAGTTATTCATAGAACATTTCATCCAACACCTGCAGAATACACATTCTCCTCAGCACATGGATCATTCTCAAATATAGGCCATACTATAGGTCACAAAACAAGTCTTAACACATTC
>NW_016899625.1:0-783 GCF_001698545.2 Rhinopithecus bieti | reverse complement strand
TTTGCAGTGAGCCGAGATCGCACCACTGCACTCCAGCCAGGGCAACAGAGCTAGACTGTCTCAAGAAAAGAAAAAAGAAAAAAAGAAAAGACATTGTAAGGCAAGGGAAAAGACACTTATAATATTAAAACAAACAAAAAACAGGCCGGGCGCAGTGGCTAACGCCTGTAATCCTAGCACTTTGGGAGGCCGAGGCAGGCGGATCAAAGTTTTACACCAGCCTGGCCAACATGGTGAAACCCTGTCTCTACTAAAATACAAAATTAGCCAGCCGTGGTGGTGCACGCCTGTAGTCCCAGCTACTCAGGAGGCTGAGGCAGGAGAATCGCTGGAACCCGGGAGGCAGAGGTTGCAGTGAGCCGAGATCACACCACTGTACTCCAGCCTGGGGACAAGAGTGAAACTCCATCTAAAAAACAAAACAAAACAAAGTAAAACAACAACAACAAAATTTTCAAGTTGTTTCAATTTTTTAATGTTCTTATGTATTGACCAGGAAGCCACTTTTTTTTTTTTTTTAATAAAATAATTCCGACTGGTTTTCTCACTGTATTTCCATGGCAGCCAGGAGGTGCCAGGTGGCTGGGCCTGTGAGGACACGGAGGTTACGGTGCCTGCTTGCCCACCCTTGCTCCAGCTGCAGATGCTGCCCCTGCAGGGCCTGTTCGTTCCTGCTGCCTAGCTCCCCGCTGGCTGTCTATGATCTCCCTCCTGTTGTCACTCCAGGAGGGCAGCCGCCTCCTTGTGAAGGGTAGGACCAGGTACTGATTGTGGCCTCTCCTC
>NW_016899624.1:0-1500 GCF_001698545.2 Rhinopithecus bieti | reverse complement strand
TAGATCATGGTACAGTGAGGCTGTCTCCACTTCATGCTGTGGCAGATATCTAGGCATTTGGAGCATGCACTCACCTGGATCAGTAGCCTAAACTGCCCCACCCTTCCTTTGCAGAGATTCTGGTGCAAGAGGACCCTCTCTGCTTTATACCCAGGGAGATCCCCAGGCATTCAGATTATCTGCTTGCCTGGTTCAGCAGCCTAAGTTACCCCACCCATACTCTTCAGAGATCTTGCAGCAGGGGCCCTTTCCACTCCATGCCCAGGCAGATCTCCAGGCATTTGGAGCACTGGTCGCCTGAGCAGCCCCACATTTTCTTTGCAGTGATCCTGGTGCGGGGTTGGGAGAGGGAGCCCTCTACACTCCATGCACAGCAGATTTTCAAGCACTTAGAGTGCCTACTTCCCTAGATCAGGGGTTTAGGCTGACCGCCGTTCCTGTGCAAAGAACTTGGGACAAAGGAGGCCTCCCAGCTTCACATCTAAGCACATCTCTGGGCACTTGGCGACTACCTGCTGGACTCTCCCTTGGTGCTGGTGCTTGTGCCTGCCATTGGTGGACTGGAAGACAGACCTGTCTGGTCCAGCCCTGACCATCTTGTGCCCTACCCCTCTAGGGCTGAAGAGGGAGCTCTGACCACAGTGCACCTCATGAATCAGCCCATTCCCTGAGATAACAGAGAGCTTCCGCCAGTAAACAAGGATTAAGTAGATACCCAGCTGCTTTGGCAACATTTGACTCTCACCCACAAGCTCCATCTTCTGGCTTGTAGGTCCAACTGCACAGCCCAACATAAAACTGCTGAAAGACATTCATAGGGCTATGGAAGCAAAGCCAAAAGACCCACCCAGCATTCTCTAATGCAGCAGTCCCCAACCTTTTGGCACCAGGGACTGGTGGAAGAAAATTTTCCAAGGATGGTGGCAAGGGAGGGGAGATGGTTTTGGGGTGAAACTGCTCTACCTCAGATCATCTGGCATTAGTTAGATTCTCATGAGGAGAGCACAACCTAAACCCCTCGTGTTCACAGTTCACAATAGGGTTTGTGCTCCTATGAGAATCTAATGCCACTGCTGATCTGCAGGTGGTGGAGCTCAAGCAGTAATGCCTGTGCCCTAGCAGCTCACTTCCTGCTCTTCTGCCTGGTTCCTAACAGATCATGGGCCGGGACCAGTATTTGGGACAGGGGTTGGGGATCCTTGCTCTAAAGTCATATCCTCTGTAGGGAGGGGGGAATGGGAAAAGGAAATAAGAAAAAAATAATGTTATAGGGAAAGGAAGAAACAAAAAAATCCTACCTGCACAAAATAATTACAAAATCAGAAATGCCAGCATCCCCAGATGAGAAGGAACTAGCACAAAATTCTGTAACTATGAAAATTTTAATGTAGTGACATCACTGAAGGATCATGCTAGTTCTCTGGCAATAATCTATAACCAAAGCAGAAAGTCGGACATAACAGATAAAGAATGCAAAGCGGCCGGGCGCGGTGGCTCAAG
>NW_016899623.1:0-483 GCF_001698545.2 Rhinopithecus bieti | reverse complement strand
TCTCCCAGCACAGAGTTTGAGATCTGGGAATGGACAGACTGCCTCCTCAAGTGGGTCCCTGACCCCCCAGTAGCCTAACTGGGAGGCACCCCTCAGGAGGGGAAGACTGACACCTCACATGACCAGGTACCCCTCTGAGATGAAGCTTCCAGAGGAACAATTGGCAGCAACATTTGCTGTTCAGCAATATTCGCTGTTCTGCTGCCTCCACTGCTGATACCCAGGCAAACCGAGTCTGGAGTGGACCTCCAGCAAACTCCAACAGACCTGCAGCTGAGGGTCCTGACTGCTAAAAGGAAAACTAACAAACAGAAAGGACATCCACACCAAAACCCCATCTGTATGTCACCCTCATCAAAGACTAAAGGTAGATAAAATCACAAAGATGGGGAAAAAACAGAACAGAAAACTGAATATTCTAAAACCAGAGTGCCTCTCCCCTCCAAAGGAATGCAGCTCCTTGCCAGCAGCGGAACAAAGCTG
>NW_016899622.1:0-313 GCF_001698545.2 Rhinopithecus bieti | reverse complement strand
AGGAGATACACCTGGCACATAGTGACTGCTCAGCGAGCAGTGTCACAATGAACATGTGCAATGGCCTTGAAGGCCACGTCGGGGCTTGCCCTGATCGGCAGGTAGGAGGTGCTCCAGGACCGACGCTTAGCTGTGAGTGGGGATACGGGAGGGAGGTTGGAACTGCCACTGCAGAAGGAGCTCTGAACCTAGGTTCAGGAGAGAGGCTTTGAACCTGCACGTGTGGGGAGCCATGGAAGTTTCCAGGAAGGACTGCAGGTCCCACCTGGAGATGTGTTGTTCCTCCTTCAGGTACCTGGGAATGTCAGTCACA
>NW_016899621.1:0-245 GCF_001698545.2 Rhinopithecus bieti | reverse complement strand
AAGCAGTTTGCTATTACTGTTGTCGTGGAATCTGCAAAGGGGTATTTGGGAGCTCATTGAGGGCTGTGGTGAAAAAGGAAATGTCCTCAGAATAAAACTGGAAAGTAGCGTTCTGAGAAGCTGCATTATAATGTGTGAATGCAACTCACAGAGTTCCACTTTTCTCTTCAGAGGTCAGTTTGCTATCATAGTTTTCTTGAAATCTGCAATGGGATATCTCTTAGCGCAATGAAACTTACCGTGAC
>NW_016899620.1:0-2054 GCF_001698545.2 Rhinopithecus bieti | reverse complement strand
CGGCTAGTTTTTTTCTGTATTTTTTAGTAGAGACGGGGTTTCACTGTGTTAGCCAGGATGGTCTCGATCTCCTGACCTCGTGATCCGCCCGTCTCGGCCTCCCAAGGTGCTGGGATTACAGGCTTGAGCCACCGCGCCCGGCCCCTAACTCTTTTTTAACCTCTTTAAGGTCAATAACTCTTAGAATCACCCTTTTGAGGCTATTTTCTAGATTTTGTAGGCATGCTTCATTCTTTTTTATTCTTTTTTATTTTCTCTGTGTATTTTCAAATAGCCTGTCTTCAAGCTCACCAATTCTTTCTTCTGCTTGATTAATTCTGCTATTAAGAGACTCATGCATTCTTCAGTAGATCAATTGCATTTTCATCTCCAGAATTTCTGCTTCTTTTGATTATTTCAATTTGTTGTTAAGTTTACCTGATTGCTTAATTCCTTCTCTGTGTTATCTTGAATGTCTTTGAGCTTACTCAATACAGCTATTTTTTTAAATTCTATTTTTTGATGTTATTGGGGTACAGGTGGTATCTGGTTACACGAGTAAATTCTTTAGTGGAGATCTGTGAGAACCTGGTGCACCCATTGCCTGAGCAGTATACACTGCACCATATTTGTTGTCTTTTACCCCTCGCCCCACCCAGCTGTTCCCCTCAAGTCCCCAAAGTCCACTATATCATTCTTATGCTTTTGCGTCCTCATAGCTTAGCTCCCACATATCAGTGAGAATATACCATGTTTAGTTTTCCATTCCTGAGTTACTTCACTTAGAATAACATTCTCTAATCTCATCCAGGTCATTGCAAATGCTGTTAATTCATTCCTTTTATGGCTGAGTAGTATTCCATCATATATATACCAGAGTTTCTTTATATACTTACTGTTTGATGGGCATTTGGGTTGGTTCCACGATTTTGTTATTGTGAATTGTGCTGCTATAAATGTGCATGTGCAAGTATCTTTTTTGAATAATAACTTCTTCTTCTCTGGGTAGATACCCAGTAGTGGGATTGCTGGATCAAATTGATAGTTCTACTTTTAGTTCTTTAAGGAATCTCCACACTGCTTTCTATAGCAGCCGTACTAGTTTACATTCCCACCAGCAGTGTAGAAGTGTTCCCTGATTGGTGCATCCACGCCAACATCTATTATTTTTTGATTTTTTGATTGTGGCCATTCTTACAGGAGTAAGGTGGTATCGCATTGTGGTTTTGATTTGCATTTCCCTGATCATTAGTGATACTGAGCATTTTGCCATATATTTGTTAGCCATTTGTATATCTTATTTTGAGAATTTTCTATGTATGTCCTTAGTCCACTTTTGATGGGATTGTTTTTTCTCTTACTGATTTGTTAGAATTCATTGTAGATTCTGGATATTAGTCCTTTGTCAGCCCACTTTTGATGGGACTGTTTTTTTCTTACTGATTAGTTTGAGTTCATTGTAGATTCTGGATATTAGTTCTTTGTCAGATGTATAGATTGTAAAGATTTTCTCCCACTCTGTGGATTGTCTGTTTGCTGACTATTCCTTTTGCTGTGCAAAAGCTCTTTAGTTTAATTAAGTCCCACCTATTTATCTTTGCTTTTATTGCAGTTGCTTTTGTGTTTTGGTCATGAAATCCTTGCCTAAGCCAGTAGCTAGAAAGGTTTTCCAATGTTATCTTCTAGAATTTTATAGTTTCAGGTATTAGGTTGAAGTTCTTAATCCATCTTGAGCCAATTTTGTATAAGGTAAGAGATGAGGAACCAGTTTCATTCTCCTACACGTGGCTAGCCAATTATCCCAGCACCATTTGTTGAAAAGGGAGTCCTTTCCCCACTTTATGTTTTGTTTGCTTTGTCAAAGATCAGTTGGTGTTAAGTATTTGGGTTTATTTCTAGGTTCTCTTTTCTGTTTCATTGGTCTATGTGTCTATTTTTTTTTTTTTTTTTTTTTTTTTTTTTTTTTTTTTTTTTTTTTTTTTTTTTTTTTTTTTACCAGTACCATGCTGTTTTGGCCTTATGGTATAGTCTGAAATCAGGTAGTGTGATGCCTCCAGGTTTGTTCTTTTGCTTAG
>NW_016899619.1:0-1201 GCF_001698545.2 Rhinopithecus bieti | reverse complement strand
AAAAAAAAAATTAAGCACAACCTACCAAAATTCTGTATGAATTTTGAGAAATAGCTTAAGTAGAGTAAAAAAAAGTCAGTTGTGAAAAGAAAAGAGGACTTGCCCAACCAAATATTAGGACATACTACCCAATTGTGGCAGACTTGGGAAGCCATGGAAGAAAACAGAGAGCTCAGAGACAGACATAGGGATATGAGGCATTTATGTTTATGATAAAGGAAGGTAGTATTAGGAACTTGGGCCACTAATGGATAAATATAATAACTGGATTACTACCCAATACCATGTACACAAGTATATTCCAAATGTTAACAACTCAACTGCAAAAGGTAAAACTATAAAGTTAGCAGTTGATAACATAATTTTTTGATAAGATATTAAAAGACTTCATAAATGCTATGGCTTGAATGTGTCCCCAGAGTTCATGTGTTAGAAACTTCTTCCCCAGTGCAATGGTGTTAAGAGATAGGACTTTTAAGACGTGATTGGTCATAAGGGCTCTGCCCTCAGGAATGGATTAATGTTGTTATTAAGGGGTGGGTTTGTTATAAAAGCAAATTTGGCCTCCTCTAGTGCACGTGTTCCCTTTTCTTGTGCATGAGTAGGCTCTCTTGCCCTTTCCCCTCCTGCCACAAGATGACACAATGACAAGACCCTCACCAGGTGGGGCCCCCCAACAACAAATTTCCAGGCCTCCAGAACTGGGAGTCAAATAAATTTCTAATCATTTATTGTGAGCTAAATAAATGTCTAATGATTTTAATCACTATAAATTACCCAGTCTCAAGTACTGTTATAGTGGTAGAAAATAGACAGAGACAAAAAAACAAAACCCAAAAGCATAAACCACGAGGCAAAATTTTGATTAAGTAAAAAACATCAGAAATTTTAAAATTCTGTTTTGTTTGTTTGGTTGGTTGGTTGCTTTTTTTGTTTTGTTTTTTTGAGACAGAGTCTCCCTCTGTCGCCAGGCTGGAGTGCAGTGGTACGATCTTGGTTTACTACAACCTCCAGCTCCCTGGTTCAAGTGATTCTCCTGCTTCAGCCTCCTGAGTAGCTGGGATTACAGGCACCCACCACCATGCCCTGCTAATTTTGTATTTTAGTAGAGACGAGGTTTCACCATGTTGACCAAGATGGTCTCAATCTCCTGACCTTGTGATCCGCCCGCCTCGCCCTCCCGAAGTGCTGGATTACAGGC
>NW_016899618.1:0-355 GCF_001698545.2 Rhinopithecus bieti | reverse complement strand
AGTCATCTTTTCCTTTTCAACTTTCTTGTTTCGACCAATATTGAACTGGCTATCTCTGTCAAATCATCCCTGGTTTGTTCTCAACTCGGAGAGTGGGCTGCAGGTCAGCCAGATGAATGCCACAGAGCACGCACTGTGTAACAGATGCTCTACACCCGTCATTCCATCTGTTCGTTACCAAAGGGGATGATGATCAACTCTATTTTCGTGAGATAACTGAGGCTCAGAAAGGCTAAGGAACTTGTTCAGCACCAGAGAGCTAAGTGGCTGTGTCAGAACTTAAGCCCACACATGCCTGATAGCCAAGGTCTGTGCTCTTTCCATTTTTTTTTTTCCAGGGAAGACTCCCAAGATG
>NW_016899617.1:0-1070 GCF_001698545.2 Rhinopithecus bieti | reverse complement strand
GTTGTATTGAGAAGAATGTATATTCTGTTGATTTTGGGTGGGAGTTCTGTAGATGTCTATTAGATCTACTTGGTGCAGAGCTGAGTTCAAGTCCTTGATATCTTTGTTAACCTTCTGTCTCTCCGATCTGTCTAATATTGATGGTGGGGTGTTAAAGTATCCCATTATTATTGTGTGAGAGTCTAAGTCTCTTTGCAGGTCTCTCAGGACTTGCTTTATGAATCTGGGTGCTCCTGTATTGGATGCATATAATTTAGGATAGTTAGCTCTTCTTGTTGAACTGATCTCTTTACCATTATGTAATGGCCTCCTTGTCTCTTTCAATCTTTGTTGGTTCAAAGTCTGTTTTATCAGAGACTAGGATTAGCAACCCCTGTTTTTTTTTGTTTTCTGTCTGCTTGGTATATCTTCCTCCATCCCTTCATTTTGAGCCTATGTGTGTCTCTTGCACATGAGATGGGTCTCCTGAATACAGCACACTGATGGGTCTTGACTCTTTATCCCATTTGCCAGTCTCTGTCTTTTAATTGGAGCATTGAGACCATTTACATTTAAGGTTAAGATTGTTATGTGTGAATTTGATCCTGTCATTATGATGTTAGCTGTTTTTTTTTTTTTTTTTTTTTTTTTTTTTTTTTGCTTGTTAGTTGATGCAGTTTTGTCCTAGCATTGATGGTCTTTACAATTTGGCATGTTTTGCAGTGGTTGGTACTGGTTGTTCTTTTCCATGTTTAGTGCTTCCTTCAGGAGCTCTTGTAAGGCAGGCCTGGTGGTGACAAAATCTCTCAGCATTTACTTGTCTGTAAAGGATTTTATTTTCCTTCACTTATGAAGCTTAGTTTGGCTGGATATGAAAATCTGGGTTGAAAATTATTTTCTTTAAGAATGTTGAATATTGGCCCTCACTCTCTTCTGGCTTGTAGGATTTCTGCCAAGACATCCGCTGTTAGTCTGATGGGCTTCCCTTTGTGGGTAACCCGATCTTTTCTCTGGCTGCCCTTAGCATTTTTTCCTTCAGTTCAACCCTGGTGAGTCTGACAATTATGTGTCTTGAGGTTGCTGTTCTCGAA
>NW_016899616.1:0-633 GCF_001698545.2 Rhinopithecus bieti | reverse complement strand
GAGAAGAGCAACTCCAAGACAGATAATTGTCAGATTCACCAAGGTTGAAATGAAGAAAAAAATGTTAAGGGCAACCAAAGAGAAAGGTTGGGTTATCAACAAAGGGAAGCCCATCAGACTAACAGCAGATCTCTCTGCAGAAACCCTACAAGCCAGAAGAGAGTGGGGACCAATATTCAACGTTCTCAAAGAAAAGAAGTTTCAACCCAGAATTTCATATCCAGCCAAACCAAGCTTCGTAAACAAAGGAGAAATAAAATCCTTTACAGCAGGCAAATGCTGAAGGATTTTGTCACCACCAGACCTGCCTTACAAGAGCTCCTAATGGAAGCACTAAACATGGAAAGGAAGAGCCAGTACCAGCCACTGCAAAATATACCAAATTGTGAAGCATATAAAACTATGAAGAAACTACATTAACTAATGGGCAAAACAACCAGCTAGCATCATAAAGACAGGATCAAATTCACACATAACAATATTAGCCTTAAATGTAAATGGGCTAAATGCCTCAGTTAAAAGACACAGACTGGCAAATTGGATAAAGAGTCAAGACTCATCAGTGTGCTATATTCAGGAGACCCATCTCACATGCAAAGACACACATAGGCTCAAAATAAAGGGATAGAGGAA
>NW_016899615.1:0-209 GCF_001698545.2 Rhinopithecus bieti | reverse complement strand
TCTCTCTTTTTTTTTTTTTTTTTTTTTTTTTTTTTTTTTTGAGATGGAGTTTCACTCCTGTTGCCCAGGCTGGAGTGCAGTGGTGCGATCTTGGCTCACTGCAACCTCTGCCTCCTGGGTTCAAGTGATTCTCCTACGTCAGTGTCCCAAGTAGCTAGAATTACAGGTGCCTGCCTCCATGGCTGGCTAATTTTGTATTTTAGTAGAGA
>NW_016899614.1:0-3264 GCF_001698545.2 Rhinopithecus bieti | reverse complement strand
GGCCTGCAAGTATTTTTTTGAATGTGATCCCAAAACAACAAAACTAAATATAGATACATGGGATTGCACCAAATTAAAAAAACCTTCTGCACAGCAAAGGAAAAGATAATCTATGGAATGGGAGAAAATATTTGCAAACCATTCATATGATAAGGGGTTAATATACAAACTATATCAGGAACTCAAGCAACTTAATAGCAAGAAAACAACACAATTAAAAAATGAGCAAAGGACCCAAATAGATATTTCTCAAAAGAAGGTATACAAAAGTCCAACAGGTATATGAAAGGTTGCTCAACATCACCAATCATCAGAGAAATGCAAATCAAAACCATATTGAGTGATATCATCTCATACCTATTAAGATGGCTATTATCAAAAGACAAAAGCTAGCAAAGGCTGGTGAGAGTATGAAGAGAAGAGAACCCTTGTACATTGTTGGTGGCAATGTAAATTAATGCTGTTATTATAGAAAACGGTATGAACATTCCTCAAAAAATTAAAATAGAACTACTGTATGATCCAGCAATCCCACTTCTAAGTATACATTCAAAGGAAATGAAGACTGTATGTTGAAAATATATCTGCATTCATGTTTATTGCAGCACTATTCACAATGGCCAAGACATCCAGGCAACCTTAGATGAATGGATAAATAACATATGACATGCATACACAATGGAATACTGTTCAGCTTTAAGATAGAATTAATCCTTTTATTTAAACAATATGGATATACCAGGAGAACATTATGCTTAGGGAAATAAGCCAGGCACAAAAGCCAAATACTGCGTGACCTCAATTACATGTGAAATCTTAAGAAGTCAAACTCATAGAAGCACAGAGTAGAATAGTGGTTACCAGGGGCTGGGAGTGAGGGTGGAGATGTGGAAATGTTGGTTATAGGGGACAAAGTTTTAATTAGACAGGAGGAAGGAATACAATTTGGAGATCTGTTGTACAGCATGGTTACTATAGTTAATAACAATGCTCTGTATGCTTGAATATTGCTAAGAGAGTAGATTTTAAACATTATCATTACAAAATTGGAAGGATGTGAAGGTGATGGATATGTTAATTAGCTTGATTTAATCATTCCACAATGTATACATATATCAAAACATGTATCACATTGTACACCACAAATATATGCAATTTTCATTTGTCAATTCAAAATAATAAATAAAAGACAAAACAGAAAACAGAGAACAAATGACAAAAAAAAAAACTCCCATTCAGAAAAGGAATACAATCGTCACTGCTCTGTAGCAAAGCCAGAATCTCATAGGGCAGGCACTGCTGTGGCAGTATGTGTGTGTGTGTGTGTGTGTCCTTAAGTAGACCTTGATCCTACTCTCAACAGAGATGCTTTGTCTGTCCTTCTCTGGGGTCTCTGGATCTACCCTCTGGGCAGTAGGTACTCATTATCTTCACAGTCACATCCGAAGTGGGTTTTGGGGAGGACCCCTTCTCAAAGCCTATTAAAATCCACATGTTGACAATTGTTAAGGCTCAGTCAGATTCTGAAGCTGTTATAAGTGCTGCCCCATGGAAAAGGCCAGTATGCATAGAGGGAAAGACAGATAGAAGCAGGTAATATAAGTGAAGAGCTCAATGGCATTTAATTTCCTGCTTCCACTTGTTTTGCATCCCCAATGAATCCTTTCCTTCCTGCTGCCCAGATTCTCTTTAAATTCTGTAAGATACCCAGTAAATGACTAGCAAGCAGGAGTCTTCATCAATACAATTCTTTAATGAACCCAGCCATAAAGGACATTTCATTCAATGTCACAGACATTCAAACGCTTTAGCCCGTTTTAGAGTTCTAATAACATTTGTCCCATTTTCATTATATAACATCCATTGCACATTTCCAAGGCAAAAAATGAAGTATGGTAGCTGATTTATGAGCAGATGGGTTTACTTAAGAGGGATAGTTTAAAAAAAAGAAAAAAGGATCATACTGCAGTGACTTCTAGGTACCTGGATCTTCCTCCAGGGAGTCAAGTAAGTTTATATCAGTAATAAAACGTGTACAAAACAAAGATAGTCTAAACAAAATGTGGTATGTATTATTCAGCCTAAGAAAAGAAAGAAATTCTGTCACATGCTACAATAAGACTGAAACTTTTTTTAAGTGAAATAAGCCAGTTATAAAAGATACATTCTGTATGATTTCACTTACAGGAGTCAAATTCATAGAGACAGAAAGCGGAATGGTGAGTGGAAGGAGGGAGAATGGAGGGTTGTTTAATGACTATAGAGTTTCAGTTTTGCAAAATGAAGATGTTCTGGAGGCAGATGGTGGTGATGGTTGCACAACACTATGAATATACTTAACACTACTGAGCTGTCTATTTGAAAATGATTTAAATGGTAAATTTTGTTACATGTGTTTTACTACAATAAAATAAACCACTGGGGTGAGATCAATGTTCTGGAACCTTGCTGTTATTAGAAAACATATATATTTGTTGATAAATTGATCTAGATATTAGGTCAGAATGTGGGGAAAAGAAAGAGAGATCAGACTGTTACTGTGTCTATATAGAAAGAAATAGACACAAGAGACTCCATTTGGTTCTGTATTTGAGATGCTGTTAATCTGTGACCCTACCCCAACCTTGTCCTTGCGAGAGACATGTGCTGTGGTGACTCAACGTTTAAAGGATTTTGGGCTGTGCATGGGTGTGCTTTGTTAAACAAGTCCCTGAAGGCAGTATGCTTGTGAAAAGTCATCGCCATTCTCTTAATCTCAAGTACCCAGGGACACGTACACTGTGGAAGGTCTCAGGGACCTCTGCCTAGGAAAGCTAGGTATTGTCCAAGGTTTCTCCCCATGTGATAGCCTGAAATATGGCCTTGTGGGAAGGGAAAGACCTGATCGTCCCCAGCCTGACACCCGTGAAGGGTCTGTGCTGAGGAGGACCAGTACAAAAGGAAAGAAGGCCTCTTGGCAGTTGAGATAGAGAAAAGTAACTGTCTCCTACCCATCCCTGGACAATGGAACATCTTGGTGTAAAACCCGATTGTATGTTCTGTTTACTGAGAAAGGAGAAAACCTCCTTAGGGCTGAAGGTGGGACATGCTAGCGCAATGCTGCTCTTTATGCACTAAAAAGGTTTATGGAGATGTTTACATATGCATATCAAGGCACAGCACTTTTCCTTAAACTTAAGTCACAGAGATCTTTATTCACATATCTTACTGCTGATCTTCTCCCTAGGATGAACCTATTATCCTGCCACTTACCTTTTTCTAAGA
>NW_016899613.1:0-212 GCF_001698545.2 Rhinopithecus bieti | reverse complement strand
GGTCTCACCGTGTCGCCCAGGCTGGAGTACAGTGGCATGATCTCAGCTCACTGCAGCCTGGACCTCTCAGGCTCAAGCAATCCTCCCACCTCAGCCTCTTGAGTAGCTGGGACTACAGGTGCATGCCACCACACACAGCTACTTTTTTTCATCTTTTTTTTTTTTTTTTTTTTTTTTTTAGAGAGGGGGGCTCCCTGGTTTTCCCCGGGGGG
>NW_016899612.1:0-1203 GCF_001698545.2 Rhinopithecus bieti | reverse complement strand
AAAAGAATTAAACTTGGAAAAGAAGTGGGTTTTGTTTGTGTTTTTTGTTGTTGTTTTGTTTTCATTTGTTTCTGAGCGTACATAGAAGAAGCACTTGAAGGAGAAGGAAGTGTGTAATGAAAGAACAGACATCATGGAGAGCCAGTTTGAAAAGACTTTTAAGTTAACACAATTGGCTTCCTACAAATTAAAGAAAAGAGTGAGTGGGAAAGAATACAGTGCTAATGTCTAAGAAGCTACAAGAAAGCCTGCACAGGAGAGAGCTTGCTTACCAGAAAGTCACAATTTCAGTACAAGATTATTATTGTAGAATCAATCTGCAGTGCATGCCTGACCAGCATGGCCTCCTACAACCCATGAAGATTTGGTGGGCTGCCGGACATAATGTTACCATCTGACTATAATAATTATCTGTCAATGGCTATAAGACTCCTGAATGTCTACCACAATGCTTTCTATATGGAATCTAGATGAGAGAAACTCTTTCTTCTGTGACAGAGAACATTGAGTTTAACAAGCCTGAAGCTATCTCAGGGACATTTCTTCCTCCCCATTCCTCGCTCTTGCAAAATAAATAAATAAATACGTAAACAAGAATCCGAAATATTCTTAATGACATTATTCAAGACCCTGGAGTCGTTGGTGCCAACTATATCCCTGGACTTCAGAGTAATCCTAAACTATATACACACACACACACACACACACACACACACATTTATATATAATATAAATATACATATATATATTTTCTTTTCTGAAACTAATGTAAGTTCAGGGTCTATTGGTGGCAAACAAAAGCTCTAATACAGTCATATTTCAGATTGAAAAGGTTACAGGTTGTTATCTGCAGATGTACTTTGCATTTTCAAAATGCAGTTATAAAGAAAAGACAATTGATACTGTATCTTTTTTTATTATCCTTGAGCTCTGGGATACATGTGCAGAACGTGCAGGTTTGTTACATAGGTATGCACGTTCCATGGTGGTTTGCTGCACCCATCAACCCATCATCTATCTACATTAGGTATTTCTCCTAATACTATCCCTCTCCTAGCCCCTACCACCTCCACAGGGCGTGGTGTGTGATGTTCCCCTCCCTGTGTCCATGTGTTCTCATTGTTAAACTCCCACATATGAATGAGAATATGCAGTGTTTGGTTTTCTGTTCCTATGTTAGTTAGCTGAGAATGATGGTTCCTA
>NW_016899611.1:0-1062 GCF_001698545.2 Rhinopithecus bieti | reverse complement strand
GAAAAGTCATCACCATTCTCTTAATCTCAAGTACCTAGGGACACAAACACTGGGGAAAGCCACAGGGACCTCTGCCTAGGAAAGCTAAGTATTGTCCAAGGTTTCTCCCCATGTGGTAGTCTGAAATATGGCCTCCTGGGAAGGGAAAGACCTGATCCCCAGCCGACACCCATAAAGGGTCTGTGCTGAGGAGGATTAGCAAAAGAGGGAAGAAAGCCTCTTGGCAGCTGAGATAGAGAAAGACATCTGTCTCCTGCCCATCCCTGGGCAAGTCCCTGGGCAATGGAACTTCTAGGTGTAAAACCCGATTGTATGTTCTATTTACTGAGACAGGAGAAAACCGCCTTAGGGCTGGAGGTGGGATGTGCTAGTGGCAAGGCTGCCCTTTATGCACTGAAAATGTTTATGGAGATAGTTGCATATGCACATCAAAGCACAGCACTTTTCCTTAAACTGATTCATGTCACAGAGATCTTTATTCACAGGTCTTTCTGCTGACCTTCTCCCTACAATGACTCTATTGTCCTGCCACTTCCCCTTTTCCAAGATGGTAAAGATAATGATCAATAAATACTGAGGGAACTCAGAGACCGGTGCCGGCATGGGTCCTCTGTATGCTGAGCGCAGGTCCCCTGGGCCCACTTACTTTGTCTCTGTGTCTCTTTCTTTTTTTTTTTTTTTTTTTTTTGAGACGGAGTCTTGCTCTGTCGCCCAGGCTGGAGTGCAGTGGCCGGATCTCAGCTCACTGCAAGCTCCGCCTCCCGGGTTTACGCCATTCTCCTGCCTCAGCCTCCCAAGTAGCTGGGACTACAGGCACCCGCCAACTCGCCCGGCTAGTTTTTTGTATTTTTTAGTAGAGACGGGGTTTCGCCGTGTTAGCCAGGATGGTCTCGATCTCCTGACCTCGCGATCCACCCGTCTCGGCCTCCCAAAGTGCTGGGATTACAGGCTTGAGCCACCGCGCCCGGCCTCTTTCTTTTCTTAAGTCTCTCGTTCCACCTGATGAGAAACACCCACAGGTGTGGAGGGGCAGGCCACCCCTTCACTTCAACCCTCTATGAT
>NW_016899610.1:0-212 GCF_001698545.2 Rhinopithecus bieti | reverse complement strand
AGGTTTGTTACATAGATATACATGTGCCATGGTGGTTTGCTGCACCCATTTACTCGTCATCTAGGTTTTAAGCCCCACATGCATTAGATATTTGTTCTAGTGCTCTCCCTCTGCTTCCTCCCACCCCTCCGCCAGGCCCTGGTGTGTGATATTCCCCTCCCTGTGTCCTGTGTTCTCATTGTTCCACTCCCACTTATGAGTGAGAACATGTG
>NW_016899608.1:0-212 GCF_001698545.2 Rhinopithecus bieti | reverse complement strand
TGTAGTACAATTTGAAGTTCCACAAGGTTATTCTTCCAGCTTTGTTCTTTCTTCCTTTTCCTTTCTTTCTCTTTCTTTCTTTCTTTCTTTCTTTCTTTCTTTCTTTCTTTCTTTCTTTCTTTCTTTCTTTCTTTCCTTCTCTTTCTTTCTTTCTCTTTCTTTCCCTTCCTTCCTTCCTTCCTTCCCCCTCCCTCCCTCTCTTTCTTTCTTTC
>NW_016899607.1:0-212 GCF_001698545.2 Rhinopithecus bieti | reverse complement strand
TTAGCTGAATTAGCTGAGAACAGTGTCTCAAGTCTGTGGTCCCAGCTACTCAGGAGGCTGAAGTGGGAGGATCACTTAAGCCCAGGAGTCCAAGGGTGCAGTGAGCCATTGTCTCACCAGTGCACTCTGGCATCTCAAAAGAGAAAGAGAAATAGAGAGAGAGAGAGTGTGTGTGTGTGTGTGTGTGTGTGAGAGAGAGAGAGAGAGAGAGA
>NW_016899606.1:0-207 GCF_001698545.2 Rhinopithecus bieti | reverse complement strand
CTTTTTTTTTTTTTCTTTTAGAGAAGAAAATCTTAAGGAATCCATAGACAAATGTATAAACAGAATGTGGTATATCCATATAACAGAATATTCAGTCATATAAAGAAATGAAGTATTGATACATGCTACTTGAATTAACCTCAAAAACATTATGCTAAGTGAAAAAAGCCAGTCACAAAAGTCCACATATTATATGATTCTATTTAT
>NW_016899605.1:0-208 GCF_001698545.2 Rhinopithecus bieti | reverse complement strand
AAAATTATTTTTTTTTATATTTTTTTTGGGTTAATTCGCTTGGTTTTTTTTTTTTTTTTTTTTTGAGACAGAATCTTGCTCTGTTGCCCAGGCTGGAGTGGAGTGGCGTGATCTCGGCTCACTGCAAGCTCCACCTCCTGGGTTCATGCCATTCTCTCACCTCAGCCTCCTGAGTAGCTGGGACTACAGGTGCCGGCCACCACACCTG
>NW_016899604.1:0-208 GCF_001698545.2 Rhinopithecus bieti | reverse complement strand
CGCACACATACACATGCACACACACGCACACATACACATGCACACACACGCACACACACACACGCACACATGCACACACACACGCACACATACACATGCACACACACACGCACACATACACATGCACACACATGCACACACATGCACACATACACATGCACACACATGCACACACACACACATGCACACACATGCACACACGCACACA
>NW_016899603.1:0-450 GCF_001698545.2 Rhinopithecus bieti | reverse complement strand
TCATACAATCCTGGAACACACATTAACAACACATCTGTGTCAACAGAACCCAAAGGAAGTGAAACACCACTTCAGATTTGACAATGATTCTTGCATAATTCTAGCATAACAAATAAGCCTAAGAAGCCTAATATATCTATAGAACCTAATATCCAAAAGTTAATTTGAGGTCCAAAAGGCTTAATATGGAAATTTTACTCTTAGAAAGTTTGCCAAATATCCAAGTTTTGAGAGACTTGATATCACAAAATAGGATCACAGGTCACCTTAAAATAGTCAATCGTTTAGCCAAAAGGTAAGCAAAATTTTATATCTATTATTAATATTACACAAACATTTTGATCAAAAGAGAAAACTAAATTTTACCTTTGTGTGGTGTATTACAATGTTAAAGATAATTTTAATAAAACCTTATACACAAATTTAATTATAATCAGTTTAACCATAAGG
>NW_016899602.1:0-633 GCF_001698545.2 Rhinopithecus bieti | reverse complement strand
TATATATATATCTGTCCCTCTAGAGAATCCTGACTGATACAGATTTTGGTACCAGGAGTTGTTCTAGAGGAACAGAATATTAGGATGGAGTTCTTTCATTGGTTTTGGGGTTTCTGGAGTTGGCTACTTAATACGATTAGACCCAGAAATGCTAAGGACTCTACTTCTAATAGTATAGGGAATACTGATAGTCCTTGGTGTGGACTGTTTAGATAGTTATGCAAAATAATGCATTTGACACACCTGAATCATTGTTCATGAGAGGCAAGGAGTTCAGTGACTATACAAAATACAATTGACCATACGTGGAAAACCAAGGAACATAATGAAGCTGGTTGGTTGTGCCTAAGTTCAGTGGACAAAGTGATGAAGGAAAATGAACTCAGGGATTCCAACTCCAGGTTTCAGAAGCAGATATTGAACCTAAAATCTGCTAAGATTGCCCTAAGTGAGAGTCTTATCTCCTGTAGAGAAAGAGCTGAAATTGTGGAAAACAGACACAAGCTCTTATCATGCGAGTGGCTGGCCTGCAACAAAAGATGCATGCACAGCCTCGCCAGGTGTCTACTGTTAAAGTGAGGGCATTGATTGGAAAAGAATGGGACCCTGCAACTTGGAATGGGAATGTGGGGT
>NW_016899601.1:0-1057 GCF_001698545.2 Rhinopithecus bieti | reverse complement strand
AAGAGCTGACACTCCTAATGTCTCATTTACAAATAATGATCATGATACATCTATTCATTTTTTATATGCTTTTAAATCCCTTTCAAATTTTTATAGTTTTTAATGCAAAAGTATTACACCACTTTTGTTTTAGTAATTTCTAGATAATTCATGGCTTTTATTTCTATTGGAAATAGTATCCTTTATCCATTTTTCTAAATGCTTTTCACTAATATATAGAAATAATGCATAGATAGATATCTTATATTCAGCAACTTTGGTACTCACATTACTTTTCATAATTTACCTGAAGATTCTTTTTTCTCCATATTCAATCATGATATATTTTAACATTTATAGATTTGTTACTGTGATACAATGTTCCTAACTTTCATTTTTTTGTTGTTGTTGTTTAGTCTTGTTACACTGGCTAGGATCTCTAGTAAAATATTGATGTAAAGTAGAAGGAGTAAACGTTCTTATTCAATGTCAGGGGAAATCTTACAATAGATCGATATTTTGTGAGGTATTGCTGCAGAATTTTGCAAACATCACTTATATTAACAAAGTTCCCTTTTCATCTTAGTTCACTAAGCATTTTTTATGAATTGATGTTTCATGTTATCAAACAATGTTTACATCTATTAAGAGTATTGCTTAGTTTTCCCTATTAAGTTTTCAATGATTTTTTACATTACATTACAAAGATTAGGCCAGCTATGCAATTCCTAGATTTTACCAGTATTGCAATAGGTTTCATATTGGTTGATCCATATGCAAACAATTTGTTTAGGGGTTCTTTTCATTTATGTGTATGAGAGAGTATTGTCTGTATTTTATTAAATGATAATGACTTTGTGATGCTCTAGACAAAATAATATGCTGACCTCCTAAAACTATTTGGACAATATTTCATTTCTTTCTGTTTTCTGGAAAATGTTGTGTAATATTTATCTGATGCTCTCTTCTTATACTTAATGGAATTCACTGGTCAAACAACCTGAAGCTAGAATTTTTTTGTAGAAAGCATTTTACTTACATATTTAATTTCTTCGTTAAATATAGAAATATCCAAGTT
>NW_016899600.1:0-630 GCF_001698545.2 Rhinopithecus bieti | reverse complement strand
CGGTAACCAAAAGAGCATAGTACTGGTACCAAAACAGATATATTGACCAATGGAACAGAACAGAGGCCTCAGAAATAACATCACACATCTACACACGTCTGATCTTTGACAAACCTGACAAAACAAGAAATGGGGAAAGGATTCCCTATTTAATAAATGGTGCTAGGAAAATTGGCTAGCCATATGCAGAAAGCTGACACTGGACCCCTTCCTTACACCACTATGCAAAATTAACTCCAGATGGATTAAAGATGTAAACGTGAGCTCTAAAACCATAAAACCCTAGAAAAAAACATAGACAATACCATTGCTTGTGCAAAGACTTCATGACTAAAACGCCAAAGCAATTGCAACAAAAGCCAAAATTGACAAACGGGATCTAATTAAACTAAAGAGCTTCTGCACAGCAAAAGAAACTATCATCAGAGTGAACAGGCAACCTACAGAATGGGAGAAAATTTTGCAATCTATCCATCTGACAAAGGGCTAATATCCAGAATCTACAAGGAACTTAAGCAAATTTACAAGAAAAAAACAACCCCATCAAAAGTGGGCAGAGTACATGAACAGACACGTTTCAAAAGAAGACATTTATATGGCCAACAAACATGAAATAAAAGCTCATCATTG
>NW_016899599.1:0-1052 GCF_001698545.2 Rhinopithecus bieti | reverse complement strand
TCCATAATGGTTGAACTAACCTACACTCCTACCAACAGTGTAAAAGCGTTCCTATTTCTCCACATCTGTTGCTTCCTGATTTTAATAATCACCATTCTAACTGGTGTGAGATGGTATCTCACTGTGGTTTTGATTTGCATTTCTCTAATGACCAATGATGTTGAGGTTTTTTTTGGGTATGTTTGTTGACTGTATAAATGTCCTCTTTCGAGAAGTGTCTGTTCATGTCCTTCGCTCACTTTTGATGGGGTTGTTTTTTTTTTCTTGTAAATTTGTTTAAGTTCTTTGTAGATTCTGGATATTAGCCCTTGGTCAGATGGATAGATTGCAAAATTTTCTCCCATTCTGTAGGTTGCCTGTTCACTCTGATGATAGTTTCTTTTGCTGTGCAGAAGCTCTTTAGTTTAATTAGATCTCATTTGTCAATTTTGACTTTTGTTGCCATTGCTTTTGGTGTTTTAGTCATGAAGTCTTTGCCCACGCCTATGTCCTGAATGGTATTTCCTACGTTTTCATCGAGGGTTTTATGGTTTCAGGTATTACACTTAAGTATTTAATCCATCTTCAGTTAATTTTGTATAAGGTGTATGGAAGGGATCCAGTTTCAGCTTCCTGCATATGACTAGCCAGTTTTCCAACACCATTTATTAAATAGGGAATCCTTTCCTCATTTCTTGTTTTATCAGGCTTTTCAAAGATCAGATGGTTGTAGATGTGTGGTGTTATTTCTGAGGCCTCTGTTCCATTGGTCTATATATGTGTTTTGGTATGAATACCATGTTGTTTTGGTTACTGTAGCCTTGTAGTGTAGTTTGAAGTCAGATAGTGTGATGCCTCCAGTTTTGTTCTTTTACTTAGGATTGTCTTGGCTATGTGGGCTCTTTTTTGGTTCCATATGAAATTTAAAGTAGTTTTTTTTCCAATTCTTTGAAGAAAGTCAATGGTAGCTTGATGGGGATAGCATTGAATCTATAAATTACCTTGGGCACTATGGCCATTTTCACAATATTAATTCTTCCTATCCGTGAGCATGGAATATTTTTCCATTTGTA
>NW_016899598.1:0-410 GCF_001698545.2 Rhinopithecus bieti | reverse complement strand
AAACTCCTGAGCTCAAGTGATCTGCATGCCTCTGCCTCCCAAAGTACTGGGATTATAGGTGTGAGCCACCACCCCAGCCTTCTAGAGGTTTTAAACTTCAAGGTATCTTTTGTATTCTCTTTGCAAAGAATACTGAACACATAGGACTTACCCTAAGAAAATATTATGTGTCTGTTTTATATTCAGTTAGTTATTTTATCAGTAGAGGATTTCTTTTTTCAGATATGAGGAAGCCACAGATTATCAGTGACAGAGTTTGCAATATTGGAGAGGAATTTGTAAATTGCAGTAAGTGTGATAATTATACACATTTCTTCATTGAGTGTGGATACCTGTATACACATAGTTCTTCTATATGGAATCTAACAAAATTCTGAGAAACACGTTATACAATATAATCAACACACATG
>NW_016899597.1:0-1496 GCF_001698545.2 Rhinopithecus bieti | reverse complement strand
TGCTGCTTCAGTAATGTTTGGTTATGAAAATGAATTATTTTGTTAATGTCATTATGAACACACAGAGTTTTCATTGTAATATTTTATGCATTGCAATTATATTAAAACATTTTAAGGTATATGTAAGGTCTATTTGAATGTTTTTTATTTCTGACCTGTTAAAATCCCTTAGACAAATTTTAAATGTCAGTAGGCTTTTATTTTATTTTTTTACTGTTTTAGAAACACTTCACATTCTAGTGATACTAAACCTTAAACTGTGAAATAATATTTTCTCAGTTTGGCACTTATTATTTTATTCCACCTATGATGCACATGTTTTAATGGGCAGTTTTTTCTTCATCCTTGTCTATACATAACCTATAGATTTTGGTTTTATGCAAATTTTGTTTTCATTTAAATTCCACATTTATAGTTTTTTTATGTTTTCCTTTCTATAATCTATGTTTTTTTGTTTGTTTTAACATGCTTGCTTTATTCTTAGAGAAATGTAATTCTGCTTTACGGAATTTGAAATTTTGTGATTGATACCATGTGAATATTCATATAAATTGAAAATTTCACTTATATAGAATTTTATACAATCTATTTGTTAAATATTGCTACATCTACTATTCTGTTGTAAAACTTTTCTCCAACCCTTCATTCTCAATCTTCCTTCAAAATTTTAAGTTAGGTGTAAGCCTTCAAAACATTATATAACTAAAGTGTGTTTTCTTACTCAATCCTAGAGTTTCTGTGATTAACTGATACCTTCAGAATTCTTATTTTCTATTTACATGATAATCCATGGTTTGTGCATGAATGCGCACGCACACACACACATGAACATCTTTTCATAATTTTATGTTTACTACATTGATCAATTTTTTACATTGATCAATTTGTTATATATCTATCTTTTAATATTTGGAAAATAATGAATTCTATATCTCTTCTTGATGTGTTCTGTTTTAATTGTTTACCACACTTAAGCTATTTTTTTAATTTAATTAGAAATTAATTGGTATCTCTGTTCTTTTATTCAAATAGTCAAGAAATGCGGTATTCTTTAATTTTCCTATTTCTCCTTCTCTCTTCTCCTCATTTTATTTTAAAGTAACTGATATTTTGTTCTAAACTTTTTTTAAAAAAGTCAAATGCTTCTGCACTTTCTTTGTTTATTTGGTTACCATGCTGTTATTCCATTGTTTTCATTTTGCTTATCTTTTATTAGTTATTTGGAAGATCATCTTAGACAAACAATGAATTCTTTGATTCATAATTTCTTTCTTCAGTTTGTCTTTTCAGCTAAATCTTATTTTATCTAAATACACACTACTTTTTTCCATCAATTTAAATCCTAGAAATGTAACTGTTGCTTTGTGGGCAACTGTTTTCTTCTCTAACATTTTAAAATTTTATTTTGTCCCTCACATTCCTGACATTTCATATGCGGTATAGTTTCTAACCTGCTCCTCATACACAAAACCTCCAATTTGAAAGCCAAACAGATT
>NW_016899596.1:0-212 GCF_001698545.2 Rhinopithecus bieti | reverse complement strand
CTCCCTGTGTCCATGTGTTCTCATTGTTCGACTCCCACTTATGAGTGAGAACATGTGGTGTTTGGTTTTCTGTTCCTGTGTTAGTTTGCTGAGAATGATGGTTTCCAGCTTTATCCATGTCCCCTGCAAAGGACATGAATTCATCCTTTTTTATGGCTGCATAGTATTCCATGGTGTATATGTGCCACATTTTCTTTATCCAGTCTATCATT
>NW_016899595.1:0-629 GCF_001698545.2 Rhinopithecus bieti | reverse complement strand
CCCATTGAAGCCTACGGTGACAAAATAACATCGTCAGATAAAATCAAAGGAAGTTTTTTTAGAAACTGCTTTGTTATTTGTGAATTTATTTCACAGAGGTAAACGATTCTTTTCATGGAGGAGTTTTGTAGCACTCTTTTGGGGAATCTGAGAAGGGATATTTTGGATCACATTGAAGCCTGTGGTCACAAAGGAAATATCCTCAGATAAAAAATAGAAAGAAGCTTTCTGAGAAAGTACTTTGTGATGTGTTAATTCATCTCACAGAGTTACACTTTTCTATTTATGGGGAATTGTGTTTACCTTGTTTTTGTGTAATCTACAAAGGTATTTTGGGAGTGCTCTGTGGCCTATGGTTATAAAGTTAATAGCCTCAGAAAAAAACTAGAGAGAAGCTTTCTGAGAAACTGCTTTGTAACAGGTGAATTCATCTCACATAGTTACACTGTTCTTTTCATTGAGCAGTTTGCTAACACTGTTTTCATGGAATCTGCAATAGGATATTTGGGAGCGCATTGAAGTCTATAGTGACAAAGGAAATATCCTCAGAGAAAACCAAAAGAAGCTTTCTGAGAAACTGTTTGTAATGTGTGAATTCAACTCCCAGAGTTACACTGTTCCTTTCTTTG
>NW_016899594.1:0-2628 GCF_001698545.2 Rhinopithecus bieti | reverse complement strand
TTGTGATTCTGATAAAAATTGGGCATTATTCTTTTGCAGAGTTTTTCTTAATGAAAAAATGAAGAGAAAACATTCCCAAGCCAAAAACAAGCAGAAAACTAGATTCTACTGTTTATTTAAGTATTAATCACTTTCTAATATAATTATAAGATTATTTGCATTCATATTAAAAGCTTATTTTACTTTTAAAATTTAAAATCTTTAATAAGAAGAGTTGTCATCTTACATCTGTTTCCAAACATTTAATTAGCCATCTTTAAACATATTTTGAGTGTCACATATTGTGAAAATTATAAAACGTGTTTTAAAAAATTTAATTAGGACTTTATGCTCTTTCTATTGTGATGAGAAAGTGTACTTGGTTTTCATCTGTGCCCTTATTCAGCACGGTTCAGCAGTAACATCTTCTTGAGCTCTGGAGGTACTGTCTCAGGAAGTCAGATTTGCTCCATTAACTCCATACAGAAAGGAAGTTCTGAAAATGGAAGAAAATGAATTTTAGAAATATCAATTAAACCTTTTGAATTTTCTATTGTAACCTCAAGAAGGGTTGATTTTGATCAAATTATTTAATATTAAACCTCAAAGACAGGACACCAATGTTAATTTTCAATATCTATGTCAATGAAAGGAATTATTGTCCCAGTGACCTAATATAGTCTATTAATCTGTCTGGAACTATGGACTTGTCCTTTCCTCAAATCATCACACGAGTAAAATAATATTTTATGGAACTGTGACAGCTTTAACTTGGCAGAGTTGGGTTAAAGATCAACTTGTGGTAGGCCTACTCTTCACATTTCTGCTTACAGGTTTCATAGAGCAGGAGCAAGTACTTTTCTGAGCGTCAGTGTCTGGAATGCTATCTTTACAGATTTGCAAATTTATTCTGTCAACAAATATTTTATAAATTACTCCTGTATGAAAGTCAATGATGAGACTTGCCAGAGAATACAGAAATGAATTTTGCATGGACTTTGGTTCTGATCTTTGTGTGTCTGGATTTTGCTACAGTTTCTAGCAAGAGTGAAGAAACAAACAAAAAAAAATAACTAACATCCTTTTCAGTTTTGTGCTTCTTGTCTATCAACTGAGTCTGTTTACCTGAATTAAACCAATTTCCTTCAAATGCTGTTACTCTTCATTCTCACACTGTTATCATTTCTTTCAAAGCTCTCACTTCTTCGTACTAAGAGGCCAGAGAAACAGCCATTCTGACACTAAGTCTTTACAGTGTTTTATCATTACCTCTTTATTTCTTGCATAAATTGTATTAGCAACTATGACTCATGAATTTAAAGACAACCATGCCAACAGTACCAATCTGAGATTACACACAGTATCCGATTTGTGAATCAGAGTCTTCCCATACATCAGAGATATTAACCAGTATCAAGCTTAACTAAACATGTTTAAGGATATAAAATTGCATTGCACAAATGAAAGAGGCAAGTCTCGGATCCCCAGCACAGCTCCTCAGTTTCCTTCTTCTCTCATTGAACACGCTTTGACCTAAGTTAGAGATGGGCTCTCTAAATGAGATATATGGTCACTTCACGTAAATAGAGTTAGGTAGATTATGAAATGCCACCGTTTTAAACCCAGATATTTATGTAAGTTCCTAGATATCTGTTTTGTTTTGTTTTGTTTTGTTTTAAGTATTCTAGATAACCAGGACTATTTTGGAGAAAGAATTCTACACACTGGCACTATTCTCTAAACAAAAAACATTTAGGGTTTTCACCAGGTCTGTCGTAGCTTCAAAGAGATTAGGAAGCTTTAGCTCCTTTTTTTGCCCTGTTTCTCACTCACACAGAATTCCAGCATGTCTTTTAGCCGTTTATCACCATTCTTTTTTAAAATAATATTTCCCCTATTTTCCATTAAACACACAGAAAGCAAAACATAACAAAATGTTTGTATGATATTAAACGTTCTTAAAATATGCTATTTTCTTTGCCTTTCATTATATGCAGCACAATTTTGGTTGGACTTTTCTATGGAAATTCACTGTGAATGCTTTCTCTCTGTGTGTGCCAAATACAAAGGAATGTTGCAACTGCAGGTACCCTAGAGAATTAATGCAGGTTGAACATGATGCTGGTAAATATATTTTCAATGTTTAACAAATCTTTCAGTTAATTACTTCCTTAGTTTAAACTTCAAATACTATCTTTATTTCTATCACAGAAGTAATTCTTTTAAATAATTTTAGTTCTATATACTTCAGTGTGGTAAATTTAAAACATTTTATAACCTAATTTAACAATTTTAGAATTTTTTCTTTGCTCTATTAAAAAATGAGAAAGTATAATTTTATCTTCAGTTGAGATAGGACAATATTACCGAAAAAATAACCAGTGGCTATTTGATTGGTCATTCACATGGTCTGCAGAAATTAACTTACTCCCACACCAAGCACTTCATTAAGTTGAATTATAATTTGTCAATTTAATATAGCCTATTGAGTAAGTTAAGTAATTTTCATGCCTATCTAAAGGCATTTAAATTCTTATCAGTGTGTATTTATTATTAAATAAAATGCTTTAGTGTTTTATTATTCAAACATCAACTGTATGACAGACATTTTGAAATATTATTGTATACATTTAATATTAATATAATACA
>NW_016899593.1:0-1042 GCF_001698545.2 Rhinopithecus bieti | reverse complement strand
AATTGAATTGAATTGAACATGAGATAATGGAGTAGAGGAGCTTATACAAATGTTAGCTCTATTGCATTTTAGGTTTAAGGTGATGTACAAGTCATTTAACTTTTCTGAGCCTCAGGATCCCTATTTAAAAGGGGACTAACATGTTCTAACCTTTCCCTTTCACAGAAAGAATATGTGAGCAATCTAATATCATAGTACATCTGTTCTCACACTGGCCCAAGAACAAGGGTTAGGCTGGATGTATGTAGTTTGTTAAAACTATACATGCCTGAGCCCCATCCTTTAGATACTCAGATTTAATTCAGTAGGTCTGAAGTAGAAACTGGAAATCTGTCATATTTTTTAAAGTTCTCCAGGCAACTCTGATATGCACTGAAGTTTGGGAAATACCAACACAGTATATTTGAAAATGCATTCATTGTAAATTATAAATCAATATAAAGGTACATTACTGTTATCAACTTTCAATCTTAACAGTACCAAATGACTCTATTTAAATGCATTCATTATTATCCTTGTACTTACTTGATGACTCTGCATTTTCATCTTCTGGGCTGTCTGATGTAGATAGCAGCTGCAGAAAAAAAATATATATATATAAAATTAAAATATAAATCTTATCTTACCCAGTGCAATGAAAATGACCCAACAGATATATTTTATTCAATTTATTGCAAACTACTCGCTTACTAGCAAAATAATTTTTTAACCAAAAGCAATATTTCATTTATATTTGATAGTTATTCCCTAGGCCATAAACTAATAGAGTTTCAGTGTGTGTATATAATAACAAATAAAACCCATTTTCATTAAGGCAGGAAAAGGACTATACCTTTTCAATAATCCATGTGACAATCAATTTTCTTTCATCCACAGGTCTTACCTACCCTGGGTCGTTCTTTGGGATAAGTTGGACCCTATATCAGTTTCATTGCTCATGGCTGGAACGGGATTGACCATCCAACTATTAAGTAAGTTATTTGCTTTCCCAAGAGGGTTGGAAAAGCCATAAAATTCTCTTTCTCAGATCTTTCGAAGGAAA
>NW_016899592.1:0-208 GCF_001698545.2 Rhinopithecus bieti | reverse complement strand
GGCTGCACGGGACTAGCTTTGCATCTGTGGATCATCCAATCCCCTCTGCCTTCCGTGAGTGAGGTGTGCCCCTTCTACATTGGAAACAGAGGCTCGGTGAGGAAAAGCTAATTGCTCAGGGACAAGGAGAGAAGGGTCAGACCAGGGCTGGGACTCAGCTGGGCTCAAGTCTTCCACACACCCTCTGTGGCTCCAGAGTGCGATCCCT
>NW_016899591.1:5747-6979 GCF_001698545.2 Rhinopithecus bieti | reverse complement strand
GGACTTGTAAATGAAGCTGAGGTGCAGGAGACAGATGAACAGACTTGATATTTTATTTTAATCAAATAACTTCAGATTTTTTTTTGTTTTATTAAACCAAGTCCCCAAAGATATAGTTTTGTCCATGTTTCATTAAGACACTGGTTTGATTTATGACATTCTCAGGAGACATGTAGAGTAATTATAGCAGACCGACACTGGAGATTTCAGTATTTAGATTTGCTCCTCAAAATAATGAGAGATGAGGGTTTCTTAAAGGGCTCCTATTTGTAAATGTTGCTCTACTATTTTCATTTCTTAGGACCAGTACTGTGGCTAGTATAAAACCAGTGTCTCCTGTGTGTGTGCACATCAGGTGCTTAATTTTTTCTACCGAAGCTAGCTTATTGGTTGTTCTATTTATTTGACTCTTAATAGTCCCACGTGTTATTGCTATTCTGTGACCCTGGCCTTTGGTTTCAGTTCTACTTGTATGATACCCAGTCATTTAAGACCATGTTATTCTGTAAATAATTTAGTAATAGTCAAGGGGCAATACTGGTATTGTAAAATATAACTGAGACTTTATAACTAAATGTAGCCACTTTGTTACATGCTTTTCTAGGAAGTATTGATTCTCATTTGTATCGAAGTGGTAGACTATAGAGAGAGAGAGTCTAGAAATATGTATATACACACAGACACTATAGTATTGTACATACATAAGCAATAAACATATATAACCACTATAATGCATATGTTTATATATGTATATAAATATGTGTATATAATATATAAATGTATATATGTTCATATATAAATATATGAATATACAAATTTATATATGTTAATATATACACATATATGTATATGAATATATATACAATAAAGCATACATATTTACATATATTATGCATAAATATGTATATATGTACATATATAAGCATATATGTATATGAATATATGAATTTATATATACTAATAGATAAACATATGCATATATAAATATATAAACATAAATATGTGTATATAAATATATAGAAATATACTATATAAACATAATAAACATAAATATATTATATATGAATATAATATAGAATTAAACATGTACATATATGAACATACATTAATATGTATATGTATGTACAGATATGTTTATTACAGATATACTATACGATAGTACATATATAGTCTGGGACTATGTGTGTATATAGGCTGGGTTATAGATGTAACCTATATATAGGTTTATATAT
>NW_016899591.1:0-3253 GCF_001698545.2 Rhinopithecus bieti | reverse complement strand
TCTTAAAAAAAAAAAAAAAAAAAAAAAAAAAAATTTAGCTGGGTGTGGTAGTGCACACTTGTGGTCTCAGCTACTTCAGAGGCTGAGTTGGGAGGATTACTTGAGCCCAGAAGAGGAAGGTTGCAGTGTGCCGAGATCATGCCACTGCACTCCAGCCTAGGCGGCACGGCAAGACTCTGCCTCAAATATATATATACGATTGATTTTGAATATATTCAAAATCATTAGTAACTGAAACATGCAAAATAAAATGAGATACCAGTACACAGATATCCGAATGCTTCAAAGCAGCAACAACAATAAAAACACCCATCAATCTGACTATGTAAGTGCTGGCACAGATGAGAACTGAAGCTCTCATACATAACTGTGAGATACAAAGTGGTACAGTCATTGGAATAACAACCTGACAGGTTTTTAAAATATATGTAAAGTTGAGCATATTCTTAGCATTTGAGCTGCCCATCTCAGTCTTAGATGTTTAACTTAAAGAAAGAATGACTTATGTTCAAACAAAAATGATTGTTTACATGAATACAGGTTTATTCATAACTGCAAAACTGAAAGCAATGTAAATTTTCAACAGGCAAACATATAATTAAGTTGTGGCACAATCATACACTGGGATATTTCTCAGCAATTAAAAAACAAACAAAGAAAACACTGGCGCTTAACTAGTGGTTTACCGGCAGTGCAATAACTAGTGCACGTAGAGACCTGGATAAATCACCAATGCTTTATTCAGGGTGATGGAAGTCAGACTCAAATGTCTACATACACTTTAATTCCCTCTATATGACTTTCTGGAGCAGCCAATGCTGTAGGGATAAAAATTTGTTTCATGTTTTCCGGAGGATGTGGGTTGGGAGAAAGTTTAAGTACAAAGAGGCACAGGGGATGACAAAACTGTTTCCATGTCATGACTGTGGTAACAGTTACCAACAGAGTACACGCCCCAGAAGCATGCACTCGAAAAATAAATAAATGTAACTACATAGAAAATATATGGATATATAAAAATATACAACGCATACATTGATAAACCTAACTTAAAGAAATAACAAGAAAAACCAAAAAATTGAGAATTCTGCTTGCAAATTAATCCTTATTTTCCCTAAATACCTTTTATTGAAATAGCAATTACTTAAGAAATACCAACGTTTCTAACTTCCCTACAATCTCTGATGATCATGTTTCAGCAAAACAATTTTTTTGGTAATAAATGAGGCATCTAATTACACTGTGGATTAAGATTCTATTAATAACAGGCGTGTTATTCTACCTGTTTACTTCTAAACTGGCTTAAAGAAATCGAAGATCAGAAGCTGTTATGATTCTTATAATAGTGACGTGGAGGAACTGTTTGAAGTGGGATGGACTGCAATGAGATAGAGGGCTTAGCAAAAACTTTTCTAAGGTATATTATTAAGTTTTGGTTTTCACACCATATAAACATTTTATATGTTAATAAAATTAAATCAAACAGGTTACAGAACCACACTAAAAAACACTACCAACAATAAAAGAAGGAGTCTAACTTTACATCAAATTGACAGCAATATTGAGTATTACGTTAATAAGAAAATAAGTTGCTAAAGTTAACACAAATAGATATAATGATGTTATTAGAAACTAAGGTTTTTGGCATAAGAAAAAACAGATTCAAATGCAAAATAATAAAATAATTTGTGAGAATCCTTAATCAGTGTATAAATATATCAAATTATATTTTGCACCTTGAATATTTCCAATATTCGTCAATCACATATTTTAAAAGGAAAATTTTTTAAATGCAATGCTAAAATGTAAGTAACAATGTGAATATAAACTCACTATTTCTTAAAGAAAAGGTGTACTATAACTCGGTCCGGTAGTAAGGTCTACAACCTATGGCGTCAGTGCAGGAATGAAACAGTCCTCAGATCCTGATTTCTAATTATTGGTGTTATTAAAAGGAATCAAGGCTCCTTGGGAACATAGCTGATTTCATGGGGTTGAGAGACTATGAGATGAGCCGAGAATATCCTATTGTGTGCCCCAAAGAAAGAAAGAGCTGAATGATGAATCTAGAACATGTCTAAAGGACCCAGTAATACATTAATTTTCGCCTTCCTTTCTGATGCAAGTGTTAACTGCTGTGGTAATAGATCAGTTTCACAACAGATAGTAATGATGCTATGGTGAAAATATATCACTTTCACATAAGTATATATATTGAGTAGAAGGTGTTTCAACATTTGATACAGTAAGTGATTCACAGGAGAACTACCTTCCTGTAACCAACACTATGGTCTTGTTAGATATTTTGTATCTGCACTATTTTACCATAGGATTATACCTATTATTCATGAGTACAATTCATATTACGCAGAAAGAGAGAAGTCTGAAATGAGAAATGACCCATTTGTCTAGATATCTGAGTCTTAGTGGATTTTAATAATTTTGCACAGCCAACTAATCTCTCCTTTGCCTTCTCAACTGCCTTCTCAAGCAGTATCACTGGGGTTCATTTTGCCTTCTGCATAAAGCAAACAAGAGTAACCAGCAAAAATGCATTTGATAAAAGGAAAATTTTATCCACGGGTTGGGTTTCACACAATTCAAGTGTGAAAGAAGTGATATTCAGACCCTGAGATCTTTACTTTTAGTAAGTTTCTTTGTTTTTTAAAGTGGATTTCCTGGTTGGAAAATACAGTATATGTTCAGCAAGATAGTTCTTGCTTAAATAAAATCATAGCATTGTTTTGAAAATATTGTAGAAAATGTTACACTTTTTTATTTTGTTTGTTTGTTTGTTTGTTTTGAGATGGAGTCTCGCTCTGTCGCCCAGGCTGGAGTGCAGCAGTGCGATCTCGGCTCACTGCAGTCTCCACCTCCCAGGTTCAAGGGATTCTCCTGCCTCAGCCTCTTGAGTAGCTGGGATTACAGGGGCATGCCACCACGCCTGACTAATTTTTTGTATTTTAGTAGAGACAGGGTTTCACTGTGTTAGCCAGGATGGTCTCGATCTCCTGACCTCATGATCTGCCTGCCTCGGCCTCCCACAGTACTGGGATTACAGGTTTGTACCACTGGGCCCAGCCTACACTGTTTAAACAAGCAATTATATATTTTCGTGCTTACAGTAATTGTATAATTTAGATATAATTATAAGGAGTCATTCATTTTCCAATATTATCTGCTTCAAATTCAGTGTATTAACTTAGGTAAAAAATGTTCAATGATGCATGAACATTTTGGGAAATGTGGCCAA
>NW_016899590.1:0-212 GCF_001698545.2 Rhinopithecus bieti | reverse complement strand
CTGAATATTTTCCATCTGCTGTTGCTGAATCCACAGATGCAGAGGTCCCGGATATGAGGGCCAAGTGTACTTTGAAAGCAGGGTGGGTGAGGTTGCTAATGAATACAGGGGAGCAGGTGCCAATCAGGAGGGCTCTGCAATGGGGCATCTGGACACCGTGTCTCAGGACTTGAGACTCCGTTTGGATGGCACAGGCAGACTCAGCCCAGGTC
>NW_016899589.1:0-205 GCF_001698545.2 Rhinopithecus bieti | reverse complement strand
GTGTGTGTGTGTATCTATATGTGTGTGTGTGTGTGTCTATATGTGTGTGTGTGTGTCTCTATATGTGTGTGTGTGTATCTATATATGTGTGTGTGTGTATCTATGTGTGTGTGTGTGTATCTGTATGTGTGTGTATCTATATGTGTGTGTGTGTATCTATGTGTGTGTGTGTGTCTCTGTGTGTGTGTGTATCTATATGTGTGTG
>NW_016899588.1:0-210 GCF_001698545.2 Rhinopithecus bieti | reverse complement strand
CTCCAAACTTGCCTGTTGCAGATTCCCCAAGAAGAGTGCTATGAAACCGGTCAATGAAAAGAACAGTGTAGCTCTGTGAAATGAATTCACACAGCAGAAAACATTTCCTCAGAAAGCTTTTTTCTAGTTTTATATGAGGGTATTTCCCTTCTCAGATTCCACAAATACAATCCTAGCAAAGTGCTCCATGAAAGAGTAGTGTAACTCTGT
>NW_016899587.1:0-1060 GCF_001698545.2 Rhinopithecus bieti | reverse complement strand
ATAGCAAGGCAAGCATTGAATGCAATAGTTTGAGGCAAACTTGATTTGGTTATGTTAATAACTAGATGGTCAGCAATAGAGCGAGGGAAAAGAAAGAGTAATAGAATAGATGAAAGAGTTAAATTTTCTTAGCTTTAGTTTGGTAGGGTTTTCTCTGGGACTATGGCCCATGACTCTCGAGGGAGTGGCGCTTTCTTGACTCAGTTGTGATGAGTCCATCCTTTTTTTGCTGTACGAACAGCAGCCTCAGTGGTTAGCAGCACAAGGTAGGGTCCTTCCTTGGCTGGCTCAAGTTTCCTTTCTTTTCACCCGTTGATGAGAACGTGATCTTCAGGCTGGTGCTGGTTTACTGGAAATTCTAGGGGTGGTACATGTGCTAAAAGACTTTTAGTTTTGAGGGAAAGGATAGTGGAAGATAAACCAAGTATGTAATTTTAAGAAACTGACCTTTTGTTTTAAATGTGGGGACATCAGTAGTAGACAGTCCCTGGTGCCTTTCTACTGAGAAATTTCCTTTAGCACCTGTTTTTTATTAGTTTTAGACCAAAGAAGCCAAACACCATTTTACATCTGACAAGGTTTTCTGTATGATTTTATACCAGATAAGCTAAATTTCACCTTTATATTAGTGTGCTATTAATGTTAAACATAGTTTTAATAAACCTTGGTAGACATATTTATTCAATTTTAATGTTGATTCCATTTTAATGTTGGACCATAATGTAAGATTTTATACTCTTTTAACCTTTTATAATCTTTGTTAGAGAGCAGGTTAGTGCTTTAAGAAAACCCATTTTGTTTTACTTTAATGTCCAGTTCACAGAAAACTGTATGATACTCCTTTAACTTTAGCTAATATGTTTACACACAGAATTTTCTTTACAATTAACATTTTAAAACTTGCTTAAACCTTGAAAACAAAATTTTTTTAACCTTTTAATGTAGGTAAAATTTACATTCATATGCCTCCTTTTAATCCTTTTACCAAAGGTATATTTTACTTTCTTTATACACTTGGCACATAATCTGTTTTTTCCAATAGTTTTTACATTCAGGAGAC
>NW_016899586.1:0-207 GCF_001698545.2 Rhinopithecus bieti | reverse complement strand
TTTCTTCTGCTAACTTTAGAGTTAATTTGTTGTTCTAGTACCTCAAGGTCTGGTATTAGATAGTAATTTGAAAATCTTTCTTACTTTTGAGGTAGGCATTTAGTGCTATAAACTTTCCTCTTAACACTGCTTTTGCTGCATCCCAGATATTTTTTATGTTGTGTCTCTGTTTTCATTTATTTCAAAGAATATTTATTTCTGCCTTAA
>NW_016899585.1:0-377 GCF_001698545.2 Rhinopithecus bieti | reverse complement strand
GCACATCATTTTAAAGTAAAAGTATTGGCCGGGCGCGGTGGCTCAAGCCTGTAATCCCAGCACTTTGGGAGGCCGAGCCGGGCAGATCACGAGGTCAGGAGATCGAGACCATCCTGGCTAACACGGTGAAACCCTGTCTCTACTAAAATACAAAAAACTAGCCGGGCGAGGTGGCGGCGCCTGTAGTCCCAGCTACTCGGGAGGCTGAGGCAGGAGAATGGCGTGAGCCCGGGAGGCGGAGCTTGCAGTGAGCTGAGATCTGGCCACTGCACTCCAGCCTGGGTGACAGAGCAGGACCCCTCCTCAAAAAAAAAAAAAAAAAAAAAGTAAAAGTATTACATTTAATTTTAACTTGACTTTATTTATTTATTTATTTA
>NW_016899584.1:0-1443 GCF_001698545.2 Rhinopithecus bieti | reverse complement strand
AAAAAAAAAAAAAAAAAAAAAACACGTGTAAACACATTAAGCGTGAAGTACCGTGAATGCCAAATAGCTCAGTATTGCTTAAGGACAAAGTTCAAGTGAGAATTGACAAGAGAAAAGGTGAGAAAGTCTAGATTATGAAGGGTTTTCAAATTCCTGTAGGTTTACTTTATCCTATAAGGGAATGCTCCTAAGCAAAATAATTAACGTTCTGTTTATTAAATAGTAAATCCAGAAAACTTAATAAGCATTTATGTCCTAACAATGAACGTTTTAAAATAAAACACAGCCTGGCGCGGTGGCTCAAGCCTGTAATCCCAGCACTTTGGGAGGCCGAGATGGGCGGATCACGAGGTCAGGAGATCGAGACCATCCTGGCTAACACGGTGAAACCCCATCTCTACTAAAATGCAAAAAACTAGCCGGGCGAGGTGGCGGGCGCCTGTAGTCCCAGCTACTCCGGAGGCTGAGGCAGGAGAATGGCGTACACCCGGGAGGCGGAGCTTGCAGTGAGCTGAGATCCGGCCACTGCACTCCAGCCCGGGCGACAGAGCAAGACTCCGTCTCAAAAAATAAATAAATAAATAAATAAAATAAAACACAAACTGAAAGAATATTTTATTATTTTATTCTTAACCAGTTACTAATTGGGTATCTGTGCCTACTACTCAAACCTTGGAATCAGACTAAACATTGTTATCTTCATTTCCTAGTCTATGATTTTCATGTGATACTTGCTTACCTCCTCAAATTCCAAACCCAGCTGCACAAAGATAATTGTGTCCGGAATTGGTGGGTTCTTGGTCTCACTGACTTCAAGAATGAAGCCATGGACCCTCGAGGTGAGTGTTACAGTTCTTAAAGATGGTGTGTCCGGAGTTTGTTCCTTCAGACGTTCCGATGTGTCTGGAGCTTCTTCCTTCTGGTGGGTTTGTGGTCTCGCTGTCAGGAGTGAAGCTGCAGACCTTCGTGGTGAGTGTTACAGCTGTAAAAGCAGCGTGTCTGGAGTTGTTCGTTCTTTCTGGTGGGTTTCTGGTCTCGCTGGCTTCAAGAGTGAAGTTGTAGACCTTCCCGGTGAGTGTTACAGCTCATAAAGGCAGCGTGGACCCAAAAGTGAGCAGCAGCAAGATTTATTGCAAACAACGAAAGAATAAAACTTCCACACTGCAGAAGTGGACCCCAGCAGGTTGCCGCTGGCTGGCGCCGGCAGCCTGCTTTTATTCCCTTATCTGACTCCACCCACATCCTGGTGATTGGGCTATTTTACAGAGAGCTGATTGGTCCATTTTGACAGAGTGCTGATTGGTGCTTTACAATCCTTGAGCTAGACACAGAGTGCTAGAGGGAAAAGTTCTCCAAGTCCTCACTAGGTTAGCTAGACACAGAGTTAGCTAGATACAGAGTACCAATTGGTGTATTCACAAACCCTGAGCTAGACACAGAGTG
>NW_016899583.1:0-210 GCF_001698545.2 Rhinopithecus bieti | reverse complement strand
ATACTAGCTTCTCTGAGTTTGGTTTTAAGATTCCATAAATAAACGAGATTTTATATATATAATATATATGTATATATGTAGTGTTCTTAATAAACCCTAATAGACCCAAATAATGTATACAATTTAAAATATTTTCTCCCATTAAGCAGCATATTTTTTCATATTCTTTTGATGTTCTAAAAGCAAAAGTTTCCAATTCAATAAAGTATA
>NW_016899582.1:0-1505 GCF_001698545.2 Rhinopithecus bieti | reverse complement strand
TGACCAGGCTGCAGAGCATTGTCCCTATCACGGTTCACTGCAGCCTCGACCTTCTGGGCTCGGGCAATCCTCCCATCTCAGCCTCCTGAGTAGCTGGGATTACAGGCACGCATTCCCACGCCGGGCTAATTTCTTGTATTTTTTGTAGAGATGGGGCTTTGTAATGTTGCCCAGGCCTTTCTCAAACTTCTGGGCTCAAGCAATCCACACGCCTCAGCCCCTCAAGTGCTGGGATTAGAGGCTTGCGCCTGTTACTGATTTCTAGTTTGATTTCATTCTGACCACAGAATATTCCCTGTGGAACTGAAATTTAAAAAACTTTTTTTGAGGTTGGCTTTATGGCTCAGAATATGGCTGTGGTAGGCAGAATAATAGCCCTTCAAAGGTGTTCACATTCTACTCACTGAAATTTATAAATGTTATATTGCATGGCAAAGGGAATTAAGGTTGCAAATGTAATGAGGTTTGCTGAAGGCCTAATTTTGAGATGTGGAGCATATCTTGGATTAGCCAATTGTGCCCAATGTTTTCACAATGGTCTTTATACATTGAAGAGGGAGGCAGGAAAGAGAGAATCAGAGTGGTGGAGGTGTCATAAGGGCTTGATCTGACATTGCTGACGTACAAGATGGAGAAATCTTTGGTCAGGAGCCAAGTAATGTATGTGGCTGGGAAAGGCAAAGAAAGAGATTCTCACCAAAAGCCTCCAGAAGGAACACAGACCTGCTGACACTGATTGTAGCCCAGTGAGGCCCATTTTGAGGTTTGACCTCAAGAACTGTAAGATAATACATTTGTATTGTTTTAAACCACCAAGTTTGTGGTAATTTGTTATGGCAGCAAATAGAAGACTAATATAATGGTCTATATCAGTAATATATCATGGATGCTTGAAAAGAATGTCTATTCTGCTAATTTTGGGTGGGGTGTTCTATAAATTTTGATTAGATCCTGTAGACTGATGGTGTTGCTTAGTTGTTCTATAACCTTGCTGTCTAGTTTCATATGTTGTTGAAAGAGGACTGTTGAGGTCTCCTATTGTAATTGTATATTTGTCTCTTCTTATGGTTCTGTCAGTCTTTGCTTTATGTATTTTGAACATCTGTTGTTTTGTGCATACACATTTGTATGCTATATCTTCTTGGTGGATTGGCACTTTTAACATTATGTAATGTCCCTCTGTATCACTATTAATTTATTTGCTCTGATGTCTACTTCATCTGATATTAATATAACCATTCCTGTTTTATTTTTTTATTTTTTTATTTTATTTATTTATTTAGAGACCAGGTTATGAGACTGTCATTATAATAATATTAAGTCTTCTAATCCATGAACACAGATGCCTTTGCATTTATTTCTGTCTTTAATTTCTTTCATTAATGCTTTGTAGTTTTCATTGTACAAGTCTTTTGTCTCCTCAGTTAAATTTATTCGTATGTATTTTATTCTTTGTGACACTACTGTAAATGGAATTATTTTCTTAATTTTTCTAATTGTTAATC
>NW_016899581.1:0-211 GCF_001698545.2 Rhinopithecus bieti | reverse complement strand
TTTGAAGAATGGATTTGTTTAAAATTATAGAAGCTGCATTTAGTGTATTAAAGATTTGTACATCCAAGAAAGGAAAAAATAGTTGGCAAAACTAAGGACTCTGAATAAACTTCATTTAAACTTTTGAATATGCTACAGGGGAAAAGAAACATCTTTCTTTTCTATCTCTAGGCTCATAACTGAGGTCCTTATAAAACCGATTAAGAAGAGA
>NW_016899580.1:0-437 GCF_001698545.2 Rhinopithecus bieti | reverse complement strand
TTTTTTAACTTGACTTTAAAAGAAGAAAATGGACACTTAAAAGTTTTGCTGAAATTCAAACAAATGTTTTTTCACTATAACATTCACTTGGATTCTGAAGTTAAGATAAATTATGTAAAGCACAAGAAAATTGGATTTTCAGCCAGTTACAGTGTCTCATGCCTGTAATCCTAGCACTTTGGGAGGCCAAGGCAGGTGGATCACCTGTGGTCAGGAGTTCAAGACCAGCCTGGCCAAAATGGTGAAACCCCATCTCCACTAAAATACAAAATTAGTTGGGTGTGGTGGCGGAAGCCTGTAATTCCAGCTACTTGGGAGGCTGAGACAGGAGAATTGCTTGAACCTGGGAGGCAGAATTTGCACTGAGCCAAGATCATGCCATTGAGTTCCAGCCTGGGTGACGAGAGTGAAACTCCATCTCGGAAAAAAAAAAAAAA
>NW_016899579.1:0-810 GCF_001698545.2 Rhinopithecus bieti | reverse complement strand
TTTGAGACAATCTCATTCTGTTACCCAGACTGGAGTGCAATGGCACAATCTCAGCCCAATGAATCCTCCACTTCCCGGGTTCAAGTGATTCTCCTGCCTCAGCCTCCTGAGTAGCTAGGATTACAGGGGGGCACCACCACGTATGGCTAATTTTTTGTGTTTGTAGTAGAGATGGGATTTTGCCATGTTGGTCAGGCTGTTCTTGAACTCCTGACCTCATGATCTGTTCGCCTCAGCCTCCCAAAGTGCTGGGATTACAGGTGTGAGCCACTGTGCCCAGCCTACATTTATCTTATATAGAGAATAAAACAGTGGTTACCAGAGTTGGGATTGTGGAGGTTGTGGGGGGCAAAGGGAGAGATGGATGTGGGTCAAAGGGTATGATCTAATGTACAACATGAAGACTACAGATGATAATAATGTATTATATTCAGGAATTTTGCTAAATAAGTAGCTTATAGCTGCTCTTGCCACAAGGTGTTGAAATGAGTAACAATGTGAGATGATAGATATGTTAGTTTGTTCCACTGTAATAACCATTTTACTATATATGTATATTTAAATATACTTGATAAAATTTATTTTATGAATAAAGAATAACAGCTAATGAAAAGATTATTGGAGTTTTGAACAGCATTTGTGAAATAATTGTAGCTTTCTAAATGCAATATTACAGCAACATACAGAAACTTCAAGCATTTTCCAGTTTTCTTCACATTTTCCATCTTTATTGTCTATACAAAATATGCTAATACTTTTGAATGATTTTTTAAAATAGTTCTGAGACTGAAATCATCAAATTCAAGCTTT
>NW_016899578.1:0-630 GCF_001698545.2 Rhinopithecus bieti | reverse complement strand
TGCTGAATAGGAGTGATGAGAGAGGGCATCCTTGTCTTGTGCCGGTTGTCAAAGCGTGCCAGCTTTTGCCCATTCAGTATGATATTGGTTGTGGTTTCGTCATAAATAGCTCTTATTATTTTGAGATATGTTCTATCAATACCTAGTTTGTTGAGAGTTTCTAACATGAAGGGGTGTCAAATTTTGTCGAAGGCTTTTGTGTCTGTTGAGATAATCATGTGGTTTTGTCATTGTTTCTGTTTATGTGATAGATTATGTTTATTGATTTGTGTGTGTTGAATCAGCCTTTCATCCCAGGGTTGAAGCTGACTTGATCGTGGTGGATAAGCTTTTGATGTGCTGCTGGATTCAGTTTGCCAGTATTTTATTGAGGATTTTCGCATCGAGGTTCATCAGGGATGTTGGCCTGAAAATTTCTTTTGTGTTGTGTCTCTGCCAGGTTTTGGCATCAGGATGATGCTGTCCTCATAAAATGAGTTCGCGAGGAGTCCCTCTTTTTTTACTGTTTGGAATAGTTTCAAAAGCAATGGTACCAGCTCCTCTTTGTACCTCTCGTAGAATTCGTCTGTGAATCTGCCTTGCCTTGGGCTTTTTTTTGGTTGGTAGGCTATTAATTGCTACCTCAATTTC
>NW_016899577.1:0-2004 GCF_001698545.2 Rhinopithecus bieti | reverse complement strand
TAGGAGTTGACATTTCCTAGCTGTCCTATTGTGATTTGGAGTAAGGGAAGAAGAATCAGAGGAATTTGGCTTCCTCCAACAGTCATGTATTAAGCACCTACTGTGTGCAAGACCCCAAAATCCACTCTATTGTGACCACTCATAGTCCAGGCCTGCGGGGTATGGTCAGGTCTCCCCACTCCATATTCAGAGCCTGGGGCTGGAGGTGGGGTGAGGGGCCCAGGGCTGGCTGCTGTCTCTGACGCACTCCCTCCAAGGAGTGTGTCATAGGCCACACACACAGGCCTCAACTGGTGGATCACCAGGCCACACTCCAGAGCCAGAAGTGGACAGAAGGGGAAGGGAGGTGAGCCCTCTGCAAAGCCAATGCCCCACTCAGCTCCCCCCAACACACACAAGAGATGTACGCCCAGTTGCCTTTAAACTTGACACCTCCCCAGGGATTCACTGACCACCTGAGGATGATGACAGGCAGCCTGGGGAAGCCAATAGCAGGAGTGGAACGGAGGAGGGAGGCAGAAGGCAGCCGAGGCAGGGAGGACCCATGCGAGGGGCATCTGGGGGGTGAATTTACAGAACTTGGACACCAGTGGGAGGCAGGCTTTGGCACACTCGGGGCTTCAAATCCAGCTCTGCCACTTCCCGGTGAACCTCCCTGGGCCTCGGTTTCCTCGCAGTGGGGACGATGCTCATTGTCATCTTCCTAGCATTGCCATGAGGATTAAGGGAGTTAGAGTTGGACAGCTCTTCACACCTGCCCGGAGCCAGTGAGCATTCAGCAGGCATTCACCACAATCCGTGCTCACTGTTGTGTCCCATTGCATAGCGATGAGTGCAAAGAACAAAGAGGAAACAGGGAGGAGTGATGGGCGCCCAGGGAGAGTTTCAGTTTGCAACAGGGTGGTCAGAAAGTCCTTGCAGCAAAGATGACATTGGAGCAAAGGCCTGAAGGAGGTGAAGGCGTGCTTGGGAGGTGCAGATATCCTGGAAGAGCATTCAGGCAGAGGGAACCGCCAGTGCAAAGTATCTGAGACTGGCGGGTTCAAAACAGCCAGGACACCCTGTGATAAGCAGACGAGGGGCAGGCAGGTGGGAGAAGGGGTGGGGACCAGGACTCAGGAGCCTCTGCTTTCCCCTGAGATGAGACCACCATGGGAGGGTTCTGAGCAGGGGACAGGCATGGTCTGATGTTCAGGCTACCAGTATCACTCCAGCTTCTGCAGGAGAGGGAGACCACCTAGGAGACCACGGCTATCCTCCAGGCTCAAAAGGCAGGTGCTCAGGCCCGGTAGTGGAGAGGTGGCTGAGAAGGGGTTTGATTCTAGATGTATTTGACATGACAGCCAGCAGTTTTTTTGTTTATTTTGTTTTGTTTTGTTTTAAAGACAGAGTTTTGCTCTTGTTGCCCAGGCTGGAGTGCAGTGGCATGATCTCAGCTCACTGTAACCTCCACCTCCTGGGTTCAAGTGATTCTTCTGCCTCATCCTCCCAAGTAGCTGGGATTACAGGTGTCTGCCACCACGCCCGGCTCATTTTTTTGTATTTAGTAGAGACGGGTTTTACCATGTTGGTCAGGCCGGTCTTGTTGGTCACCTAACCTCAGGTGATCCACCCGCCTTGGCCTCCCAACGTGCTAGGATTACAGGTGTGAGCTATCATGCCCAGCCAAGCTGGCAGCTTTTACTGACAGCCTGGATTGGGGAAGTAAGAGACAGGTCTTGTGGACGGTGAGGAGTTCTGGCTGGCAGATGGGGCGAACATTACTGCCCTTCTCTGAGGCTGGGAATGTAGGACGAGGCTGCTGTGCGGGGAGGTGACCACTCTATGCCAGTCTGTTTCATCTTGGTTTCTGTTACGGAATCTTCTCACCACGGACTGTGAACAGCTTGAGGACACCACAAGGAGTGGCTGCAAATAGAGTGTCCTCCTCCCACCCACCCACCCCTTCAGCACAGGGCCTTTCCCAGGATCAGACCCAGGAGGGCCTTTCCCAGGATCAGACCT
>NW_016899576.1:0-210 GCF_001698545.2 Rhinopithecus bieti | reverse complement strand
TTTTATCTGAAGATATCTCCACTTTCACCGTAGGCCAGAACGTGCTCCTGACTGTCCCTTCGTGGATCCGTGCATGATCGAGTTTCCATACTGCATAATATAAGAAAAGTTTTAACTATGCGAGATGAATTAATATATCTAACACAAAGCAGTTTCACAGAAATCTTCTTTCCTCTTTTGTCTCAGGATATTTCCTTTTCACCATAGCCC
>NW_016899575.1:0-1058 GCF_001698545.2 Rhinopithecus bieti | reverse complement strand
AACATACATGTGCATATGTCTTTATAGTAGAATGATTTATAATCCTTTGGGTATATATCCAGTAATGGGATTGCTGGATCACATGGTATTTCTAGTTCTAGATCCTTGAGGGATCGCCACATTGTCTGACACAATGGCTGAATTAATTTATACTCCCACCAACAGTGTAAAAGCGTTCTTGTTTCTCCACATCCTCTCCAGCATCTGTTGTTTCCTGACTTTTAATGATCACTATCCTAACTGGTGTGAGATGGTATCTCATTGTGGTTTTGATTTGCGTTTCTCTAATGACCAGTGATGATGAGCTTTTTTTTCATATGTTTGTTGGCTGCATAAATGTCTTCTTTTGAAAAGTGTCTATTTATATCATTTGCCCTCTTTTGATGGGGTTGTTTTTTTCTTGTAAATTTAAGTTCTTTGTAGATTCTGGATATTAGCCCTTTGTCAGATGGATACATTGCAAAATTTTCCCCCCATTCTGTAGGTTGCCTGTTCACTCTGATGATAGTTTCTTTTGCTGTGCAGAAACTCTTTAGTTTAATTAGATGCCATTTGTCAATTTTGACTTTTGTTGCAATTGCTTGTAGTGTTTTAGTCATGAAGTCTTTGCCCATGCCTATGTCCTGAATGGTATTACCTAGGTTTTCTTCTAGGGTTTTATAGTTTTAGGTCTTACATTTGAATATTTAATCCATCATGAGTTAATTTTGTATAAGGTGTAAGGAAGGGGTCCAGTTTCAGTTTTCTGCATGTGGCTAGCCAGTTTTCCCAACACCATTTATTAAATAGGGAATCCTTTCCATGTTGCTTGTTTTGTCAGGCTTGTCAAAGACCAGATAGTTGTAGATGTGTGGTGTTTTTTCTGAGGCCTCTGTTCTGTTGCATAGGTCTATATATCTGCTTTGGTACTAGTACCATGCTGTTTTGGTTACTGTAGCCTTGTAGTATAGTTTGAAGTCAGGTAGCATGATGCCTCCAGCTTTGTTCTTTTTACTTAGGATTGCCTTGGTTGTACGGGCTCTTTTTTGGTTCCATATGAAATTTAAAGTACTTTTTTC
>NW_016899574.1:0-245 GCF_001698545.2 Rhinopithecus bieti | reverse complement strand
TTATACATTATTATTATAATGTGATAATATGCTTTGTGTACTTACTTTTACCAGTGAGTTTTGTACCTTCAGATGATTTGTTATTGCTCATTAGTGTCCTTTTCTTTCTGGTTGATTAATCCCCCTTAGCATTTCCTTTTTTTTTTTATCCCCCCCTTCCTTTTTTTTTTTTTTTTTTTTTTTTTTTTTTTTTTTTTTTTTTTTTGAGATGGAGTTTCACTCTTTTTGCCCAGGCTGGAGTGCAA
>NW_016899573.1:0-7941 GCF_001698545.2 Rhinopithecus bieti | reverse complement strand
AAACTTCTTTTTAAAAGACATTGTTAAAAGAATGAAACCATGGACTGGGAGATAATGTTAGCAAATCTGATAAAGCTCTTTTATCCAGAATTTGTATTCCACAAAACACTAAAACCTTAATAATAAGCAAAGAAGTTATTGAACAAATGGGCCTATTAACAAATGGGACAAAGACTTGAACACATATTTCACTGAAGAAGATATTTGGATGGCAGATAAGCATATGAAAAGGTGCTTAACATCATTCATCATTAGGAAATACAAATAAAACTACAATGAGATAACACTTCACACACTAAGATGGCTATAATAAGATAGAAAATAATAAATGTTAGCAAGGATTTGGAGGAACTGGTATTTTCATACATTTCTGGTAGGAACGTGAAATTTGAGAATAGCTTTGAAAATATTTTGGAAATTTATTTAAAAGTTAAACATACACCTGCTATACTATTCAGCCATTCCACACTTATTTACCTAAGATAAATGAAAGCATATGTTCATACAACTTGCACACAAATGTTTATAGTAGCTTTATTTGTAAAAGTCAAAAGCTGTAAGCAACCCAAATGTCCATCAACAGGTAAATGGATAAGCAAATTGTGATACATCTATACAATGAGATAACAGAAAAAAAAAGAATGTTTGATACACACAGCAGCATGAATGAATCTCACAATAATTATGCTGGGTGAAAGATACTAGACTGCAAAACAAGAGTACCTATAGTTTGATTCTATTTGTATGAACTACAGGAAACACAATATAATCTATTTTGATAGAAAGCAAATTGGTGTTTCTCTGTGGTGATGGAAGGGAAGTGATATAAAGAGAAAGATTACAAAGGGGCATGAGGAAACTTGATGATGGAGGATATGATAATATCTTGATTATGGTGACAGTTTCACAGGTGTGTGTATATATATAGGCATATAATAAGCTACATATATTTAAGGTGTACAGTTTCATAAGTTTTGATGTCAAAGCTTATATATGTAAAGATATGTGGTTTATTGTATGCCAATTATACATAAAAAACTGTTAAAAGCAACATTAAGGAGATATGGTATTTCATTTATCTGATTACCAATTTGTAACATGCTTGACAACGCTTAAGGCAAGTATAGATGTGATCATATAGTCACTATCAGTTCACTGCTGGTGATACCATGAACTGACACAACCATTCAAGAGAATCAAGCTGGATACTTGCATCGCAGTTTAAATGTGCACAGCCATCTGAATCAGAAATTCCATGACTGGAAATACATTGTAACTAAATAAATGGACAAGTGTGCAAATGTGTACAGGATGAGGGCTATAGTATTGCTTCTAAAAGCAAGTAAATACATATTCAGCAGTAGGGTTATGGTGGAATAAATTATGTGCAGCCATACAATGTATATAATATTATGGACTAAAATTATGTGTGCCTCCAGATACTCAGGTCACACAGGAAATAAAACTTGACCCTTAGAGAGAAAAGTTTACAATCACCAAAACTCTTATAAGTGCCTGTGTTCATTTTGCTTTCCAGGTCCTCAAACATACTGTTCCATTTATATGCAACACTTTCCCTCACTCTTCTCCTAGCTAATTCCTACCAAACCATTGCGTCTCAATCTAGACCACTTACTTACTCATATATACCTTCCCTGACCACTAAAATTAGGCTGATTCCCCGATTCATGCTTGGATGCATCACTCAAGATTTTCCTAATCAAAGGCAGCATCTGTTATACTCACCTTTTAAATTCCCTGTCTCTTCTAATAGACTGAGACCTCATCCTTAAAATCACAATGAGTGGACCAGTGCCTAGCATACAATAAATATTCAGTAAATTTGATTCTTAAGAGTAAAGTATCTGGCACATAGTAGATGTTCAATTAGTGGTAGCTAGCCATTGTTATCGCTACAACTAGAGCTGGCAACCCGAGTGAAGAAGAATATTTAGAAAGGAGTCTGAGCTTGGAGTCAGAAGTTAGGTCCTGAAACTGTCCCTAGAGGAACAAAGGGCTGAGAGTTTTTCCCTTCCCTTCCCCCACAGGTTTTGTGATAATTTGGAAGTTTTGTTGTTTTCTTTTTTCCCCTTCTGCTATGCAATATGAACTATGTGATCACAGTTGGCAATGCCGACAAATAAAAAAGAAAATCAAAGGCATTCAAAATTTCAGTGCCAGCTTTAATTTCTTTAATGTCTCACATTTTGGCTGTAGAATCCTCATTCACTTAGAAGCACTTCTCTCAGTCTCCAGTACTGTGAGAAAATAAATTCTTGTTGTTTAAGCCTCCTAGTCTGTGACATTTTGTTGTGGCAGCTCAAGCAGACTAAGACAATGTAGGGGAAGTGCCTGAAAAGGGGAATCATGATTTAGAATTATATGTATAATATTACATACATCTGATACCCATGGGACTGAATTAGGAAATTTTTCACTACTAGAAACAAAACTAAAGAGCTTTACTCACTTGAGTACAGTGTAACACTAAAATATTGCCTTACTAAAATAGAAGTCACCTGCTTTTCAGAATTTTAAAAGTCAAGTTCTAAATGATTTTCTGCACAGCATCTTACCGGGAGATTGCTACTTGAATACTGAAAGAAAATAGACTCTCTTTTAAATGTGNTAAAACCTACTCCTCCAGTCTTATGTCTCAGGAAATGGTACCACCACCAAATTATCAATGGTCCAAAGGAAAAGCAAATGCCCTTTGAACTCATCATGGACTACTCTCTTCACTTTTCTTGTCATAGCAAGTTGGTCACCAAGTCTAGTCTATTCCACCATATGAATATCTCTACCATCTGTCCACTTCTCTGCATCTCTACTGCCACTATTATAGTCAACTATAAAAGGATATTAAAAGGGAAATTCACTGTTGACCATGAATTTGTTACTGTGGACCTGAGGTACAGACATCTGTGTGCTAAAGAGAGCCATCAACGATCGTAGACTAACATTACATTGAAGGGCATACTAAGCGCTGTCAGAACTGATGCTAAGCAACGCTAAAAGTTTCTCAAGCCACAGTGTCACTTCTAGGAAGGATAGTGGCCTATTTAGTCCTTGATTGCTGACAAAAAGAGGAATGTTGTAGTAACGAAGTTGATTCCCTTTTGTAGCTTCCAGTTATAAAGATTTTTATTAATCTCGAAGCATTCACTTCTGACAATTATGGAGGAGGTGGAGATGACCCATAGATGAACTCCAGCCTCAGAACCATTCAAGAATCTTAGTCCTCTGAAGGGCGAAGGGAGGTTTATGTCAGCTGGGATATCCCCCATTGCCTTGTCACACATCCCCACCCTTCATACACACCAGTCCCTACTCCTTCAGTCTACTCCCACACCTGACACTTGGCTTTGTCATATGGGCATGGGCTACGACAGCAAACAAACTTGGGCTTGAACCCAGGTACGAAACTTAACACTGATGTTGAACAAGTATTTGTTTTTGTTATGTCCCAGATGCTTCATCTTTAGAATTACAGGAATAATAGTAACTATATTACAAATGGAATATGCAAAATGCCTGGCACAGACAAGTTGCTCAAGAAATGGTCAACATTTTTGTTGATATTCTGCCCCCATTCCTCTCTTGTGTCCATACTTCTAACTAGGTAAGGAACCCCCATGTCGGGCTTCCACCTGCATAAGAGAATGAGAATGCCCACTCTTCAGTAATGTTGTGAAGGTTCAATAAGATAAAGTATGCCAAATTTTGAACAGACAAGTGCTGAGTGGATGGTCTATCTCAGAGGGAGTAGCGTCAGAACCTTCACACAGAACCAGAAGCAAGGATCTAGGTGAACAAGCAAATTCTGGTGCCCTAAGGGGTTCTCCTGCCTCAGCCTATGTGCACACAGCCATGCAAATACACAGAGGGCTGAGTCTAAGGGTCTCCCCTGCTTGATCAGTATGGGCTAAAGAACTGGGAAAACTTGAGACTGAAGGCCAAACACACTAATGGCTCCAGCTGAGAGATATTAAGGAAGGAAGATACATTGCCTCATTTATTCATTTGTTCATTCATTCATTTGATCCATCATGTCTTAATTTTGAGGATGTTCTATGGGCCAAACCCCATTGAGCTAGCAAGGCACACAACCCAGCCCCTAAGGAATATAGGCTAGTGATGGGAAACAAGATCCTCCTCAGGAGGATCATCTTATGACCAAGAAGCCCTTGGATGAGGAGAGGCTAGAGGTGAGGTAAAGAAGAAGAAGGCGCCTGCTGCATAAATCTACACAGACAACCCTGTAAGACAGGGAGGGTGGTGGTAGTGGGAATATCATCATTAATGACCCACAGAGGGAATGAACAATGTCCAGGGCATCAGGGGAAGTGCATCAAAACTCCTGACTCCACTGCCTGTCAGGTATTTGATACTAGGTCTGTTATTGTGCCAGTCACAGCCTCAGAAGCCTCATATCTACATTGGACATCCGAATGACAGTGTCCACCTAGAGATAATGCCCATGAAGAATGGCAGAAGGAAGTTACTTATTCTTGATACTATGAATATTAATAAGATGGATTTCAGATATATGTTGAAGTAGGAAATGCAACCACTGTTCATTTTCTAAGAATAAGTGATGCACTGGATAACACCTGGGTAAACTTTAATGTAATTGAGTACTTTTTAAAATTTTGAGGATGCAGGTATCCCATGTCTGCCTCCAGATTCATTCTCATTCCTAAAGAGAAAGAATGAAGGACTGGTGGTGTTCCCATTAGGAAAATGTATGGGCATGTCCAAGAGGAGCCAAAAAAGCTACTCTAAAGGCACCAGTGGTAGGCACTGAAGTCGCAGAAAAGAGCGTGCAGCCTTATTTAATGCGTTGAATCATTTGGCGCCTTTTGTTCAGATTGCCTCTGATGTTACTTGGGGCATATCAGCACCCTGAGATGCCAGAGGACCCCAGGATGCATTTCAGGAAGCATCATCATACCTGTGATGATGGGCTTAATTTGGGGTTCTAAGGACAATTGTCATTCCGAGAAGAGTCCACGGGAAAGCGAGTATGGGTTTACTCGCGCTTAAAGAGAACCTTCTTCAAGACACAAATGTCATAGGCAATGTCTACTCTCTCACAACTCTAAGGGCAGGCAGGCTGCACCTTGCTTTGCTCTGTGACTGTGTGTTGTGAGAGGCTGAGCATTAGTATGGGTTAAGCAGCCATTTAAAATCCAGTGATACTTCAGTAGGACAAGGTACCCAAGAGAAGCACAAGGCAACTGATCTGCTTCTCCTCCTGTATTCTGAATCTCATCTCCTACCCAAGCCAGAACCTGGGTGTCCCACTTAACCTGTTTCTCTTCCTCAATGCCAAGATCCAAGAATTCCACAAGGCTTCTTGATGCTGTCTTCTAAACGTCTCTCACATTCATTTCCTTCTCTCCATCTTCACTCTATTTCAGGTCACCACTATCTGTAGCCTGGATGAGGGTCTTCCACTCTCCCTTTTCCCCTCCCACATAGTCTTTTTTTCCACATTGCAGCCAAAGAGGTTTTGCTAAACCACAGATCTGATCTCCTCAGTTCCTTGCTAGAAAACATTCAGCTATGCCCGATCCAGTGCCTTTGGGGTAATGTTCAACAAGCCTTATACACTGCAGAATTACATAGTCAGACAAGCCTCTGCTCTCTATTAAAGATTCAGGAAAAAGTCATAAATTATCTCTATTCTGACTGAATTAAGAAGGAAGAATTTTAAATCATTCATTAAACATCCTGAAGATAAACCTGGGTCTCATGCTCAATTGGAAATATTGTCCATTTGAGAAAATTCTAGTAAACTAACAAGAGAACTTTTATTTCAGCATTGTTTTCAGAAGGTTAAATAATTTGGAAATACAGTACGCTCTGCCAACAGGCAGATGCTTAAAGATATTACGGGAAATCAATTGCAAGGAATATCATTCAGCCATTAGAATGAAAGAATTAGAGGTATAAATTGAGATTTCATTATTTATTAAGAAAAAGGTTAACCTGGAAATTCAATATGGAATGGTTTGATTTTTATAAATGAAACAAAGTAGAAAGCTGTGTGCTCTATCTAAACATATACATGCCAACACATCCAGTAACCCTACTTGTTGATGCTGATCCTAGAGAAATGCATGCACATATTCACAGGGGACATGCACACAAATATTAATAAGAGTATTATTTTGTTTTGGAAAAATGGAAACTGCATAAGTGTGGGCCATTAGGAACAAGAGAAATTGAAAATGATGAAATGTTAAAAATTAAAATAAATGAACTAGAGTTCCGTGTATCTACATGGGTAAACATAAAAAATATAAACTTGAGCTGGAAAATCAAAGTGCTGAACAATGTATACAGTATGGTGTACTTTAAATAAAGGAAGAGATTCTATGTTGTGTATGGACATATAAGTAGGTAGTAAATATATACAAATCTCCATGGGTATAATGATTGCTGACTTCATCATAGTGGAGCACAGTGGGGAAGGAGAGAGCAGAGTGGGTCAGGAAAGACATAAAAGGAGTGTTTTACCACATCCAATATGTAAAATATAGACAGTAAGTAGGGCCTAATATTTAAATTTTAGCCATTAGTGTTTATAATATTAATCTCTCTTCTTGTCCACATGTTTGAGATTAATTCACAGCAAAAATATTTCATGCTAAAAACAAGCAAATAAACTGCAAAAGTAATCCCACCACTTTTGCTTAATGAGGGTAGGAGTGTACATGCTATAGACTTCCATGCAAGATCCAAATTCCTGGAAAATGTAAAATACGCCCATACTTGCACTGAAAAACATTTTAGAACAATTATCAGTGGACTAGAAACTATAAGAAGACTCAGAATGTGGGACAGCAGATGGAGCCAGACTACTGGTTTGAGTAAGCAATGATCCAGAACGAGTTCAAAGGTTATTCCAAATGGAGGGCTGGCTCAAGAGTGCACTATGTCCTGGAGAGGTGCTTTCTTTCCTGAACCAAACTGGTCTATTGCTAGACTTACCCAATAGGAGGACTCAGTAGGCTCTAATTACAAAGAAAATTTCAGCCAGACAGGCATAAAGTATTCATTTGCTTCTTAAGAGTTCAGTAAGGAACACCTATAAAATCTTTTCCATCATGTATTCCTTCAGCACGCATTTATTAAATGCCACACTCACATACCATTTGAAAAACCTTGAGAGATAAAGTCTGTGCTTACCATGTAATAAATGCTTTTCAGTTATTATCTCATGTAATTCTCACAACCCTATGAGGCCAGTACTTTAATTAACCCCACTTTACAGATGGGAAAACAGCTTAAACTAATACCTTGAATGACGTAAGAAAGATACAGAGTGCTAGTTATAGGCCTTTCCTCAATGGAGTAAAAAAGGACTCATTACCCATTTGGGCAGATCAAGACAAGCTTCAGAAAGAAACAGGTCTGTGAGCAGCTAGATGGAATTTAGCTAGTTGGAGAAGGCTGAGAAGGCAGGTCAGGCAGAGCAAACAGCAAGCAAAAGCAAGCAGTGGATAAAGTTCAGAGTATTCTCTGAAAGAAGCAAAATAAATCAGGTGTCCAGGAAGACTGGAGCCTAGAAATCTTAGAGCCAACCTGCACTCCATCACCCCTCCCCTACTTATATGGACATATAAATAGGTAGTAAATATATACAAGTCTCCATGGGTATAATGACTGCCGACTTCATTATAGTGGAGCACAGTGGGGAAGGAGAGAGCTGAGTGGGTCAGGGAAGACATAAAAGGAGTGTTTTACCATATCCAACATGTAAAAGATAAACGGTAAGTAGGGCCTAATATTTAAATTTTATACAACTAGCCATTGGTGTTTATAATATTAATCTCTCTTCTTGTCCCCATGTTTGAGATTAATTCACTTCATCCATTCTGTCTGCAAAGTCCTTCAATGGTCACCTTTAAAATGCCTTTCTGCCTCTCCATC